>NW_026782130.1:0-125604 GCF_031769215.1 Ylistrum balloti | reverse complement strand
AACAACACAGGTATAAGGAACTACCGTCATACAGAACTACCGTCAATACAACAACACAGGTATACAGAACTACCGTCAATACAACAACACAGATATACAGAACTACCGTCAATACAACAACACAGACCGTATACAGAACTACCTACCGTCAATCAACACAACAACACAGGTCATATACAGAACACAGATATACAGTCAATACAACAACACAGATATACAGAACTACCGTCAATGCAACAACACAGTTATACAGAACTACCGTCAATACAACAACACAGATATACAGAACTACCGTCAATACAACAACACAGATATACAGAACTACCGTCAATACAACAACACAGATATACAGAACTACCGTCAATACAACAACACAGATATACAGGACTACCGTCAATACAACAACACAGGTATACAGAACTACCGTCAATACAACAACACAGATATACAGAACTACCGTCAAACAATTACACATATATACAGAACTACCGTCAATACAACAACACAGGTATACAGAACTACCGTCAATACAACAACACAGGTATACAGAACTACCGTCAATACAACACAGATATACAGAACTACCGTCAATACAATAACACAGATATACAGAACTACCGTCAATACAACAACACAGGTATACAGAACTACCGTCAATACAACAACACAGGTATACAGAACTACCGTCAATACAACAACACAGGTATACAGAACTACCGGCAACTACAACAACACAGGCAATACAACAACACAGGTATACAGAACTACCGTCAATACAACAACACAGGTATACAGAATACTAACACAGTATACAATACAACAACAACACAGGTATACAGAACTACCGTCAATACAACAACACACAGAACTATAATACAGATACAGAACTACCGTCAATACAACAACACAGATATACAGAAACTATCGTCAATACAACACATATATACAGAACTATCGTCAATACAACAACACAGATATACAGAACAATCGTCAATACAACAACACAGGTATACAGAACTACCGTCAATACAACACATATATACAGAACTATCGTCAATACAACAACACAGATATACAGAACTACCGTTAATACAACAACACAGATATACAGAACTACCGTCAATACAACAACACAGATATACAGAACTACCGTCAATACAACAACACAGATATACAGAACTACCGTCAATAGAACAATCAGATAAAAAGAACTATCGTCAATACAACACAGGTATACAGTCCTACCGTCAATACAACAACAAAGGTGTACAAAACTACCGTCAATACAACATCACAGGTGTACAGAACTACCGTCAATACAACAACACAGGTATACAGAACTACCGTCAATACAACAACACAGGTGTACAGAACTACCGTCAATACAACAATACAAATACACAGAACTACCGTCAATACAACAACACAGGTATACAGAACTACCGTCAATACAACAATACAAATACAGAGAACTATCGTCAATACAACACAGGTATACAGAACTACCGTCATACAACACAGATATACAGACCTACCGTCAATGCAACAACACAGTTATACAGAACTACCGTCAATACAACAACACAGATATACAGAACTACCGGCAATACAACAACACAGGTGTACAGAACTACCGTCAATACAACAACAAAGGTATATAGAACTACCGTCAATACAAATCAGATATACAGAACTACCGCCAATACCACAACACAGGTGTACAAAACTACCGTCAATACAACACAGATATACAGACCTACCGACAATACAAAAACACAGGTGTACAGAAATACCGTCAATACAACACAGATATACAGAACTACCGTCAATACAACAACACAGGTGTACAGAACTACCGTCAATACAACACAGATATACAGAACTATAGTCAATACAACAACTCCGATATACAGAACCACCGTCAATACAACAACACATGTGTACAGAACAACCGTCAATACAACACATATATACAAACCTACCGCCAATACAATAACACAGATTTACAACAGATCTACCACCAATATAACAACAGAGGTATACAGAACTACCATTAATAAAACAACACAGGTGTACAGAACTACCGTCAAAACAACAACACCGGTATAAGGAACTACCGTCAATACAACAACACAGATATGCAGAAATACCGTCAATACAACACATATATACAGAATTATCGTCCATAGAACAACACAGGTATACAGAACTACCGTCAATACAACAACACAGATATACAGAACTACCGCCAATACCACAACACAGGTGTACAGAACTACCGTCAATACAACACAGATATACAGACCTACCGACAATACAAAAACACAGGTGTACAGAAATACCGTCAATACAACAACACAGATATACAGAACTACCGTCAATACAACAACACAGGTGTACAGAACTACCGTCAATACAACACAGATATACAGACCTACCGTCAATACAACAACACAGGTGTACAGAACCACCGTCAATACAACAACACATGTATACAGAACTACCGTCAATACAACACATATATACAAACCTACCGCCAATACAATAACACAGATATACAGATCTACCGCCAATATAACAACAGAGGTATACAGAACTACCATTAATAAAACAACACAGGTGTACAGAACTACCGTCAAAACAACAACACCGGTATAAGGAACTACCGTCAATACAGCAACACAGGTATAAGGAACTACCGTCAATACAACAACACAGATATGCAGAAATACCGTCAATACAACACATATATACAGAATTATCGTCCATTGAACAACACAGGTATACAGAACTACCGTCAATACAACAACACAGATATACAGAACTACCGTCAATACAACACAGTTATACAGAACTACCGTCAATAGAACAATCAGATAAAAAGAACTATCGTCAATACAACACAGGTATACAGAACTACCGTCATACAACACAGATATACAGTCCTACCGTCAATACAACAACAAAGTTATACAGAACTACCGTCAATGCAACAACACAGATATACAGGACTACCGTCAATACAACAACACATATATACAGAACTACCGTCATACAACAACACATATATACAGAACTACCGTCAATACAATAACACATATACACAGAACTATCGTCAATACAACACAGGTATACAGAACTACCGTCATACAACACAGATATACAGACCTACCGTCAATACAACAACACAGTTATACAGACCTACCGTCAATACAACAACACAGATATACAGAACTACCGTCAATACAACAACACAGATATACATAACTACCGTCAATACAACAAGACAGGTGTACAGAACTACCGTCAATACAACAACACAGGTATATAGAACTACCGTCAATACAACAACACAGGTGTACAGAACTACCGTCAATACAACACAGATATACAGACCTACCGTCAATACAACAACAAAGGTGTACAGAACCACCGTCAATACAACAACACATGTATACAGAACTACCGTCAATACAACACATATATACAGAATTATCGTCCATTCAACAACACAGGTATACAAACCTACCGCCAATACAATAACACAGATATACAGATCTGCCGCCAATATAACAACAGAGGTATACAGAACTACCATTAATAAAACAACACAGGTGTACAGAACTACCGTCAATACAACAACACAGATATACAGAACTACCGTCAATACAACAACACAGATATACAGAACTACCGTTAATACAACAACACAGATATACAGAACTACCGTCAATACAACAACACAGGTATAAGGAACTACCGTCAATACAACAACACAGATATGGAAAACTACCGTCAATACAACACATATATACAGAATTATCGTCCATACAACAACACATGTATACAGAACTACCGTCAATACAACACATATATACAAAACTATCGTCAATACAACAACACAGATATACAGAACTACCGTCAATAGAACAATCAGATCAAAAAGAACTATCGTCAATACAACAGAGGTATACAGAACTTCCGTCATACAACACAGATATACAGTCCTACCGTCAATACAACAACAAAGTTATACAGAACTACCGTCAATACAACAACACAGATATACAGGACTACCGTCAATACAACAACACAGATATACAGAACTACCGTCATACAACAACACATATATACAGACCTACCGTCAATACAATAACACATATACAGAACTATCGTCAATACAACAACACAGGTGTACAGAACTACCGTCCATAGAACATCAAAGGTGTACAGAACTACCGTCAATACAACAATACAAATACACAGAACTATCGTCAATACAACACAGGTATACAGAACTACCGTCATACAACACAGATCTACAGACCTACCGTCAATACAACAACACAGTTATACAGACCTATCGTCAATACAACAACACAGATATACAGAACTACCGTCAATACATCAACACAGATATACAGAACTACCGTCAATACAACAACACAGGTGTACAGAACTACCGTCAATACAACAACACAGGTATATAGAACTACCGTCAATACAACACAGATATACAGAACTACCGTCAATACAACAACACAGGTGTACAGAACTACCGTCAATACAACACAGATATACAGACCTACTGTCAATACAACAACAGAGGTTTACAGAACCACCGTCAATACAACAACAGAGGTATACAGAAATAGCATTAATACAACAACACAGGTGTACAGAACTACCGTCAATACAACAACACAGGTATAAGGAACTACCGTCAATACCACAACACAGGTATACATAACTACCGTCAATACAACACATATATACAAACCTACCGCCAATACAACAACACAGATATACAGATCTAACGTGAATAAAACAACACAGATATACAGAACTACCGTCAATACAACATCACAGGTATACAGAACTACCGTCAATAAAACAACACTGATATACAGAACTACCGTCAATACAACAACACAGATATACAAAACTACTGACAGGTATACAGAACTACCGTCAATACAACAACACAGGTATACAGAACTATCGTCAATATAACAACAGAGGTATACAGAAATACCGTCAATAAAACAACACAGGTATACAGAACTAGAGTCAATACAACAACACAGGTGTACAGAACTACCGTCAATACAACAACACAGATATACAGAACTACCGTCAATACAACACATATATACAGAACTACCTTCAATACAACAAAACAGATACACAGAAATATCGTCAATACAACACAGGTATACAGAACTACCGTCATACAAAACAGATATACAAACCTACCGTCAATACAACAACACAGGTATACAGATCTACCGTCAATACAACAACACAGATATACATGACTAACGTCAATACAACAAAACAGATATACATTACTACCGTCAATAAAACACAGGTATATAGAACTACCGTCAATACAACAACACAGGTGTACAGAACTACCGTCAATACAACAATCACAGGTACACAGAACTATCGTCAATACAACACAGGTATACAGAACTACCGTCATACAACACAGATATACAGACCTACCGTCAATACAACAACACAGTTATACAGACCTACCGTCAATACAACAACACAGATATACAGAACTACCGTCAATACATCAACACAGATATACAGAACTACCGTCAATACAACAACACAGGTGTACAGAACTACCGTCAATACAACAACACAGGTATATAGAACTACCGTCAATACAACACAGATATACAGAACTACCGTCAATACAACAACACAGGTGTACAGAACTACCGTCAATACAACACAGATATACAGACCTACCGTCAATACAACAACAGAGGTTTACAGAACCACCGTCAATACAACAACAGAGGTATACAGAAATAGCATTAATACAACAACACAGGTGTACAGAACTACCGTCAATACAACAACACAGGTATAAGGAACTACCGTCAATACCACAACACAGGTATACATAACTACCGTCAATACAACACATATATACAAACCTACCGCCAATACAACAACACAGATATACAGATCTAACGTGAATAAAACAACACAGATATACAGAACTACCGTCAATACAACATCACAGGTATACAGAACTACCGTCAATAAAACAACACTGATATACAGAACTACCGTCAATACAACAACACAGATATACAAAACTACTGTCATTATAACAACACAGGTATACAGAACTACCGTCAATACAACAACACAGGTATACAGAACTATCGTCAATATAACAACACAAGTATACAGAAATACCGTCAATAAAACAACACAGGTATACAGAACTAGAGTCAATACAACAACACAGGTGTACAGAACTACCGTCAATACAACAACTCAGATATACAGAACTACCGTCAATACAACACATATATACAGAACTACCTTCAATACAACAAAACAGATACACAGAAATATCGTCAATACAACACAGGTATACAGAACTACCGTCATACAAAACAGATATACAAACCTACCGTCAATACAACAACACAGGTATACAGAACTACCGTCAATACAACAACACAGATATACATGACTAACGTCAATACAACAAAACAGATATACATTACTACCGTCAATAAAACACAGGTATATAGAACTACCGTTATACAACAACACATGTATACAGAACTACCGTCAATACAACAACACAGGTGTACAGAACTACCGTCAATACAACAACACAGGTATACAGAACTACCGTCAATACAACAACACAGGTATACAGAACTACCGTCAATAAAACAACACAGATACACAGAACTACCGTTAATACAACACAGGTATACAGAACTACCGTCAATACGACAACACGATATACAGAACTACGGTCAATACAACAATACAGATACACAGAACTATCGTAAATACAACACAGGTATACAAAACTACCGTCATACAACACAGATATACAAACCTACCGTTAATACAACAACACAGGTATACAGAACTACCGTCAATACGACAACACAGATATACAGAACTACCATCAATAAAACACAGGTATATAGAACTACTGTCATACAACAACACATATATGCAGAACTACCGTCAATACAACAACATAAATATACAGAACTACCGTCAATACAACAACACAGGTATACAGAACTACGGTCAATACAACAACACAGGTGTACAGAACTTCCGTCAATACAACAACACAGATATACAGAACTACTGTCAATTCAACAACACAGATATAGAGAGCTATCGTCAATACAACATAGGTATACAGAACTACCGTCAATTCAACAACACAGGTATACAGAACTACCGTCATTATAGCACAGGTATATAGAACTACCGTCAATACAACAACACTGGTATACAGAACTACCGTCAATACAACAACACAGGTATACAGAAGTACCGTTAATATAACGACACAGGTATACAGACCTACCGTCAATAAAACAACACAGGTATACAGAACTACCGTCAATACAACAATACAGGTGTACAGAACTAACGTCAATACAACAACACAGGTATACAGAAATCTCGTCAATGTAACAACACAGATATACAGAACTACCGTCAATAAAACAACACAGATACACAGAACTACCGTCAATACAACACAGGTATACAGAACTACCGTCAATACGACAACACGATATACAGAACTACCGTCAATACAACAATACAGATACACAGAACTATCGTAAATACAACACATGTATACAGAACTACCGTCATACAACACAGATATACGAACCTACCGTCAATACAACAACACAGGTATACAGAACTACCGTCAATACAACAACACAGATATACATGACTACCATCAATACGACAACACAGATATACAGAACTACCGTCAATAAAACACAGGTATATAGAACTACCTTCATACAACAACACATATATACAGAACTACCGTCAATACAACAACACAGGTGTACAGAACTACCGTCAATACAACAATACAGATACACAGAACTATCGTCAATACAACACAGGTATACAGAACTACCGTCATACAACACAGATATACAGACCTACCGTCAGTGCAACGACACAGTTATACAGAACTACCGTCAATACAACAACACAGATATACAGAATAACCATCAATACAACAACACAGATATACAGAACTACCGTCATTATAGCACAGGTATATAGAACTACTGTCATACAAGAACACAGATATAGAGAACTACCGTCAATACAACAACACAGTATACAGAACTACCTGTAATACAACAACACATATATACAGAACTACTGTCAATAAAACAACATAAATATACAGAACTACCGTTAATACAACAACACATATATACAGAACTACCGTCAATACAACAACACATGTGTACAGAACTACCGTCAATACAACAATACAGATACACAGAACTATCGTCAATACAATACAGGTATATAGAACTACTGTCATACAACACAGATATACAGACCTACCGTCAATGCAACGACACAGTTATACAGAACTACCGTCAATACAACACAGATATACAGAACAACCGTCAATACAACACAGATATGCAGAACTACCGTCAATACAACACAGATATACAGAACTACCGTCAATACAATAACACAGATATACAGAACTACCGTCAATACAACAATACAGGTATACAGAACTACCGTCAATACAACACATATATACAGAACTACCATCAATACAATAACACAGATATACAGAACTACCGTCAATACAACAATACAGGTATACAGAACTACCGTCAGTACAACAACACACATACACAGAACTACCGTCAATACAGCAGTGGTATACAGAACTACCGTCAATACGACAACACCGATATAGAGAACTACCGGCAATACGACAACACAGGTGTACAGAACTACCGGCAATACAACAACACAGGTATATGGAACTACCGGCAATACAACAACACAGGTATACAGAACTACCGTCAATACCACAAAACAGATACACAGAACTATCGTCAATACAACAACACAGGTATACAGAACTACCGTCAATACAACAACACAGGTATGAGGAACTACCGTCAATACAACACAGGTATATAGAACTACCGTCATACAACAACACATATATACAGAACTGCCGTCAATAAAACAACACAGGTGTACAGAACTACCGTCAATACAACATCACAGGTATACAGAACTACCGTCAATAGAACTCTGGTATAAAGAACTATCGTTAATAGAACAACATAAGTATACAGAAATACCGTAAATACAACAACACAGGTATACAGAACTACCGTCATTACAACAACACAGATACACGAAACTACCGTCAATACAACACTGGTATACAGAACAACCGTCAATACGACAACACCGATATACAGAACTACCGTGTATGCAACAATACAGATACACAGAACTATCGTCAATACAACACAGGTATACAGAACTACCGTCAATACGACAACACGATATACAGAACTACCGTCAATACAACAATACAGATACACAGAACTATCGTAAATACAACACATGTATACAGAACTACCGTCATACAACACAGATATACAGACCTACCGTCAATGCAACAACACAGTTATACAGAACTACCGTCAATACAACAACACAGATATACAGAACTACCGTCAATACAACAACACAGATATACAGAACTACCGTAAATACTGCACAGGTATACAGAACTACTGTCATACAAAAACACAGATATACAGAACTACCGTCAATACAACAACACAGGTATACAGAACTACCTGCAATACAACAACACAGGTATACAGAACTACCGTCAATACAACAACACAGATATACAGAACTACAATCAATACAACAACTCCGATATACAGAAACACCGTCAATACAACACAAGTATCCAGAACTACCGTCAATACAACAACACAGGTATATAGAACTACCGTCAATGCAAAAACACAGATACACAGAACTACCGTCAATACAACACAGGTATACAGAACTACCGTCAATACGACAAAACCGATATACAGAACTACCGTCAATACAACACAGGTATACAGAACTATCGTCAATACAACACAAGTATACAGAACTACCGTCAATACAACAACACAGGTATATAGAACTACCGTCGATGCAAAAATACAGATACACAGAACTACCGTCAATACAACACAGGTATACAGAACTACCGTCAATACGACAAAACCGATATACAGAACTACCGTCAATACAACACAGGTATACAGAACTATCGTCAATACAACACAAGTTTACAGAACTACCGTCAATAAAACAACACCGATATACAGAACTACCGTCATACAACACAGGTATACAGAACTATCCTTAATAATACGTTGCACTTTTCCAGCTGTTGTACATGCTGTTATAAATTCTAGTTATATTTGAATGACATCTTAATTTTACTGGTGTATCCTGATCAAAGAAAGAAATTTGCATGATACAATATCTAAAGATAGAACAGTTGTCTTTTTCTTCAGAATCACTCTGTGTTACAAAATACCTTGATATGCGGGCACTTATTATCCTCTGTAATCGTTCGTGAATCTTGGTATCTAGTCAAGAGGGATAATTGAAACTGATACTTCACGCACTGCCGTTTATCACACGAGATCGAACCTGACATCAAATTCACAGCCATGCTTCAACGGTCAAACCATAAGGACTTCCCTGATCAGTATATGTGTGAATAGTTAGGAAATCTGATAACAAATAAGCACAATTATATATTGTTTATGGTAAGAAGATAGATGATAATCGTCTGTTCAGTACGTCACCGTGTAATCAGTGTTTACGTAATCAACGCTGATCTGCGCCTATTGTTAATGTGGAATGTTGCAGTGCACAGGGACATGATGATTTAAAAAATTAAATACGTAAACATATTTCACTCTTTCTTGATAGTAAGTCGTCTCAGGGAGATTATAAATCTCACGTTATGAGATAGCTTAATTCCATGTGTTGTTATTAACATTCTTTAGAAATGGGTCGGTCTATATCTAATAGATCTTATTGATCAAGAAAACAATTCTTTTTCTCTATTTTTTGTTTGCTTATCTAGATAAATAAAATTATGCATCATTGTTGCATGCGTAACAAATAGTGAATCTTTCTTAATTGCGGGGAAACATTCCTAGCATTTTAAGATCACATCTGAAGCGAATTCAATTGGTGTGTTTTGCTCTAAAAATAATCCATTGTACATAACGCATATTCTTCATAGGTGCACATTCCTGTCGGCGGAGGCGTGACAGCCATTTACTCCTGGATATTAATAGTCACGGCCGATAAAATAAACAATAAACAGATTCCTAGCTAGAGATTTGTTTTATCCATTATCAACGAATGATAGTCGGGGTTTTTTTTCTAATGTCATTTGTGAGGAGACAGAAATTTATTCGGTTTGTTTTTTTTCTCGGAACTGTTTGCATGATATCACCTGCTAAAAAGTTCACAGATCAAGGTCAGTTTACTGTTTTATTAACATCGTCAATCATTTCATTTCGACGCTTAATACCCAAGGTATCTAAAATATACCCGTACACGTCGTGAAAACTGCGTCCGGGGTATATATTGACCAATCAAATTGTAGCATACAATCGACAGCTGTGAAATTATACCTTTCATGGAGATTGGAAAGTTTGTACACAGTGTAACCGCTCTATTAGTGACGAAAAATGATACCTCTGTCAGTTTTAATTATGGAAAACCTCGCGTGACCTTCGCGTGCTGGTCACGCGCATCTGGTTTATGGGTAAAAGAAATTGTATGAGTATGCCGGTGATATTTTAGACATTTTATTCGTTCTGCTTGCTTTTGGGCGTGGAGGCAAATTATCAGCACCTCATGTAGTCGTCGTGTGGCGGTAAGTAGATAAATTATACATATGTGTGGATATATATATATCATTCTAAAAGATTTGCTTATGATCACACGACTGTAATATCTAGGGGAAGTCTTGTAAAGTAAGTTAGACGTTTAACCTACAGACGGTTAAGTGAAGACTTTTGTTTGATATTGCTTGATAACCATGACGAGAAATGATTTTTGGATAAAAACAGTCTGCATTCTTTAATGTGCTTAGATCATTAAGTGTAGTTTCATCATTAAAAAAACTGCTATACTCAAATCCTATCAGTTGTATTGGAAATTTCCTCAGCCGACGGATCCATTAGTGTTGAACTGAGACCGGAATATCGAGTCGTAAAATGATCAGATTTATATTGTAGAACAAATTTCAGTGTGGGATTTGACCGTGACATATTTTTTGCAATGCTTAACTGAATAATTCATAACAATCTTTAGTAAAATTAGTTAAACGGACGTGTAATTTGAGTTCAAACCGATAGAAAATATTTTGTACATGTAAGTGATACGGTAATACATGTACATTGTATATCTTACACAGGTGTTAAATTAAATTGTACATGCATATTCATTTCTGAAAAATCTATCTATATATAGAAAGTTGACAGATGTATGTGTAATTAAAGTTCTGTAGTTGACCACTCAAGCTTCACGACTGCATTGACTTTTTATCAGTACTTTGCACCTGTGAGGGTATATGTTTCAATATTATACGCCGAAATGGAAAATAAATCGATTGCGTTTTGACAACAAAGTGCTCTATTGCGTTGGTGGAGTTAAGTGATATCAGAAATAACACTTGCATTTTATTTTTATTTTTATTTCTTTCGTCATTTTGGTTCCCTACTTATATTTTAATTTTCTTGTTTCAATCTTTTTATATATATATATATATATATTTAACAATTCTTCACATCAAATTCTCGAAGTTTTCTTGTGTAGGTATTCCATGTACTTGTTTAACTAATTCTAAGTTAAAACCATTCAGAGGAAATTTTATATCATCACAGATACGGTCAAAGGGTGCATTTATGAAATAACGAAGTACAGAACATGAGAATTAGGAGCCTGGCGGCCGTCAAACCGTCAGTGGGTTTGTAGTACGACTTAATATCAGTAGTGCCCTAATCTACTGACTGGTGATGTCTGTACCGATCACCGGTCGATGTATACTGCCGATCTCGGAGCACACAAGACCATTTCGTCTCCACGATGTGTTAGTTTAATCACTTTATTGCTTTCTTAATACGAACGGAGTGGAAATGTTCTTTTCAAAATCTTTGAAAAAAAACAGCTCTCCAGAGCAGATATAAACAACAGTAATTATAATAATCTATATAAAGAGGGAAGTAATTAAGTGATTTGAATCACATTTAGCTGCACGTGCAGCAACTTAAATATGAAGGACAGGAAGCACCAAATATAAATGTACATTACAATCATACCATGACTTCATACCGCCTTCCCCATTGTCTTTATACATCCTGTACACATAACTGTCTGTCGGTACATGCATTCGGTTAGCTTGGAGTAATGTCTTACTGAAATTATTTAGTTTTCGTGAGTACATCTCCAGGTACGAATTTTCTCGACGTAATCAAATAAAAGTCATTCTGACGTCTCAGAGTTACTGCCCTTCGTTTCACTCAGTTAGTACAACGATAACCTTGACAGTCGATGGGGGCCAAACATGATAAAAAAGGGAAATCGGTCACATCACCGACATGTTCTTACATGTATAAGGGAGGTAACTGTAACAGAAAATAATACTTGGGTTTTGAGTGCTTTATGTCTTGTTTCAGCCCGGGCAGTAATAATTCTTATGAAAGTAAGCAAATGCTACGCTCTTTTAAAAGATCTGTTTTGTTTGTTTTGTTTTGTTTTTTTTTTTACATATTAATTTACTCTTGAAACCGTTTTGTTGTTGTGGCGTTGTCAATAGCACTCAAGTGGCGCCATGTATACTGCATCCGATGCAATATTCCTGTTCACAACCGTACTTGCTGCTGCTCCAAAAACATATATTGATGTCAAATACAATTATAAGAGTTGTTATTTACAGTCTGTAAATAAATCGGAATAGGTTGCTGGATAACTACTTATCGAACTTGTTTGCGCTATCGTAAAAAAAAAAGAAATAATCTACACTGGAGTTTTTGGGAAGTGAGCATTTCACCATTAATACTCCCACACAATTGACACATAAAACAACATCCACCTTCTATAACGTATGGCCATGTGTACTTGGAAATGTGGATGTTCGCTTATATACCCGCCCTAATACACCATCCAACGGTTGGCATTTTTATTTCGTCTTTATCGATTTCTAAACAAATGACAAAAAACAAATTGCAATACACCCTAAACCATATCAGGAAAGATTTAAAAAGACACAGTATATCTATCTCTTACTGTGTTCAGAAGGATTTTCTAACAGATCGCACCGTTGCTGAAAGCTCATAAGAAATTGACCTTTGACATTGTTTATACATGTATCAGAGAGACCGGCAATATGGTTTAAAAGTTATCTCCCCTGTTTGCGTAATCCAGTCAATATAGCTAAGATGTTTTTTTGAACATGACAAAAATGAATAATTTTTGTTCAAACGATTCATACCGTGCCACACGTCAGAATAATTCACAGACAAGCTTTTCCTGTTGATAATGGAAATATTGATAAACATCACAGCTAGAGACTTAATAAATCAAAACCAATCGGGACATTAAAAACGGTATCCTTTAAATCCAACGGATCATTTACAAATGATACAACTTTTTAAAGGTTTACTTTGTTATAGGAGATACAAGCATGTACTTAAATGACATGGGTTTTTTAAGGATGGGCTTGGGTTTACAAGACGTGTTTGCAAGTTTTAGTGTATTTTTATGTCGTTGAATCTTACAACACGCTAGATCGTCTGAACTGTGTTAAACATCAGCTTTTCAATTATATTCTAGATATTCATTTCATCATATATATCATCAACACTTTATCAAAAATACCCTGATAAACAACACAGAAACTTGCAGAATATAGAAATCGTTCGGTCAACTCTGAAACATACCGTGCTTTTAATGTTACTTTCTAATGCATGCTTTTGGAATTTTTAACTCCATTGGGCGGTGAAATTATAGGAATCTCAAAGGGAGAAATAAAGCTTTTAATTTGACACGCGGGAGGCTTTTCGAATATTTTGCAACTTAAGAATCTTTTCCCTAAGAGTAGAGATCCAACACATCACTCACAAGAGGAATACTATTTCGCTCTTACTGTACGTGTTTTGTAAAAAATCTTTTTCAATGTCGTTCATTGTTAACATGACTCTTCAGGTTGACGTTTGCTTGACGTTATCAATCTCTATCAGAGTTGTCGTTCCTTAACAGTCTCAGTTGGCGTAACGCAATGCACTTTGGGAGAGATTTTGATGGTATAATCTATTTATTACAAAAAAAATCAATGAAGTCAGGAAAACTTTACTTGATATGTCAGTTTTCTTTAGTTCTTGTTTATTAAATTCGATACTATTTCTTTTAGTCATCTTTACCTTGATATCGTTAAACATCATACTGAAATCATCATGACAGCAAAAGCTCGTCCCAATATCATCACTAAATCACATTATCACTTTATCACCGACATCCTTATTTCAGTGTAATATCACAATATACACGTATACACTCCTAACACCCACTCCTGCACGTGGATTCTTACCACATGAAGCAAAATACATAATTCGACAAAATAATTACTACAAACAAATTATCTAATCAGTTCCCCACTCCTATCATCACCGTGCATATCATTAGATAAAACTATAAAATTTCACAAAACTACAAAACAAAAACGCAAAAACACCTACAACTGCAATAATTACGAAATAAATTATATTAACGAGTATGAATCACTCTTGTTGACCTGGATGGAAGCGCGCGAATGGTCTTACTGTGAAAGCAACTGAAGTAGTGACCTCATAGCGTATTTCACATCCATTAGGGGAATCGGACCTCGGACGTCAAGGTGAAAGACGATTGCGTCAACACTGCGCCACCCGGCCACTCTAGTAAGGTATACTTCTTTACATTGAAAAATTGTTGAATGCCACTATGGGTCAGTTCGACACCTGGCGTCAGACATTTAAACAGATGACCCTATTAGGTGTTGACTATTGGGTGCTTGTATGTGTGAAGAAAGAAACAAAAGATGTATATTTTTGACTGACGAAAGAAATTTTTTCGAAATCGGATATTGAGATCACTACTTTTGTAGGTGGTTTTCAAGTTATATAGATAAAGACCAATGGGTGTATATTGTAATCCGTTTGTATGTGTGTGGTACGCGACTGACTGGTCCTCACATCCTCAGTTCTTGTCGACCTTTCTCACACTTCGGTATCGAACCCAAACTCTACAATTAATCATCCAGAATTTAAGGAATTTTGATAACATACTGTAACTTGTCAGTATTCATAAACAAAGGTCGTGGATATTTACCTCCGCACCGACACTCACAACAATCGGCCAACACCCTCTTGAATAGTGTATGTCAGTAAATCAGTAATGATACCGCCCGTAAAAATAACAAACATATGGCGCTAATTGAAAGACATTGCATAGATTTGTTTTGTTACATGTACGTAATATTTTGATCAATCACATTATAAAGTTATTTGAATGTATGTACCGTAATTTACATAATTTATAAATAGAATGTATTGTCCACTAAACATCACATTGTGAAAAAAATGAACAGAATTCGAATTCGTAACCCTTGTATAAAATTATAGATTACTGTCAGTGAACCTAAAGTAGATAACACATTTCAAACAGGTTTCAACGTTTATCAGATTTGTTTATAAATATTTCACTTGGTTTTGTGTCCAGTAAAGTAACTTATATACAACACACACAGCAACAGACCAAGTTGTCAGCGTTCAACGATAAACTCAACTGTACTGTCTATTCACTTGAAGAAAAACAACCTGCTAAACCCAACCCCCCTCCCCCCAACGCCCCCAACACCCCCTGATTGTTATGGCTGGTTTTCTATATTACTGTAAATCTCTTAGATTTCGTGGTGGATTTATTTTCACGTTAAATACGCAGGGGAGAGTCAATCGCAAAGTAAAATCCCTCGCAATTATTTGCACGAAAATAACCCTGGGTGGTTACAGATATCGGAGTCTTGACGAGCTTATATATCTGATCGTTCATCATTCACCATTCACGAATTTAAAGCCATTTCTAGATCAGCGTGCGCGAAATAATGTATTCGCAAATATGTCTGAAGAGGTACGAGTAAACATAAAAAAAATATTTTCGAAGTCGAAGTGATTTATACAGAGCAAGGAAAGTGGGTCTTCACGTCCCCTGTATACATGTATAACCCTATCTCGGAGAGCCGTTGTCGAATGTTGATCTACATCCGAAGGTATCTAATTACACTGCGCACATTAAGAAAAAAAACACACAAATGCATACTGTATTTTAATTTTCAATTGTTCGTGAATGGCAGGTGTACGATAACTGATAGTCTGAGTAAGCGTGATGGGTACAGGTGCAGTTATAGAAATAGCACCTGTCGACAAATAACAGGTAACCATACAAATACTGCATATCGTTTATCCTATATAATGAATGCCTTAACTATACAATGACTAGGGTATTCGATTTCCGTCTTATTAGCATAAACGTTATCACGGTGTCGATAAATGGGTTTATGTACATACGTAATAAACTCTGAGGTGTGTAACGGTAAGTACTTATAGTATACATTTATACCGTTGCTGGATGGAAAGGTCTAAATTGTTTTTAAAATTCTGTTTATCAATCACCAGTATCGTAATTCAAAAGTTACACATTTTTCACCAAAAGTATTTTTTATCGATCACGAATATCGTGTTGAATGGGAAATTATCCACGTATCAGTTTTTTAAAAGTTCTACAGAAATGATACTTTTGTAATTCATGTTGTGCATATGTTATTGTACATTTGTGTTTGTTTGTAGAGGCACATGTCGTTTTGAAGCTTGCGCAAGCGTATAAAGGTCCATTAATTACTTAAACCGGTTTTTAAATGGGCGATGTATGTTTACATCCCTTAAATTTACATAAAAGTGGTTAAGATGTGAAGTGTCCATTGTTGGAAAAGCATGTATATCCAAGTGAAAGTTAAATAGGATTTCCATGCTGTCTGACCCCAATTCATATTTGTTTAATGCAGTTGAAGCACGTGCAAAAACATGCAGACGATAATGCGATGGTTACTATACCAGATGTCAAACGTGTTAATTGGGAATATTCTGTCTGTAGGAGTTCCCTAAACAGACAAAGCCCAAACCGTCGGAAATTTCGTCTAACAACTTCGTTTATCTTAATCTTATTGCTGTAAATGAGGAATAAATCTTGACGAATTTCCCAACGTTTTAAAATAACTGCACTATTTTCTCTTTTTACCTTTACAACACGCGCTCTGTACGATCTCCATGTGAATGCACGTGCGTCAACACTTGTAAACTACTCGAAATCTCATTGGCATTGTTTGGAACATCATTATTTAAATATCACGGACCTTCCGTTCTCTTTCTCAACATGAAACACGTGTCAAATCTGCAGGAACATTATTTCTGACGGAAGTGCAGAAAGCATGCTACTAAACCCGGCGCTCATGATAAAACCACTGCAAAATTTAATTAGAGTCGCGCGCCACTTGCACTGATCTGTAACCGTCAATTTGTGAAAATGTTCTCACATTTCAAAGCCGGAAAATCATGGTTGAATGAATCTGCTTCCGCCGTGGTAGATAAAGTCCGGTCTGACTGAAGACATTGTGTATCCTGACAGCTGTACACGAACAATTTGTGACTGAATAGCTTGACCATGTGTCGAATCGGAGCTGTTAATGGGTTTAGTGGACACAGGCTAGTTTTGGTCAGCACTGGTCAGTCAGGGTAACTGTAAACCGGCTACATGTATAGGTAAACAAAAAGCTAAGACTGATCGATACCCTACCGGTAAATAATCCAAAAAACTCTAATCACAGTGAATTATATCTGATAGACTTGAAAACGTTAATTTGTTCAGCGAGTGTCATAAATCTTCGTCTAGTAAATGGTAATGACACGCCTCATTTACAGTCTTCAACCGAATCATTTCCTAGACACACCTATTGGCACGAGCTGCGTTCGTGTTCGTCACGGATTCTTACGGTCAGTTTGACTGATGGTCAAAAAGTGATGATAGGCATAGGGTTACCTACACACACGCATACTTCCGGCCACATTGATAGACTCTCGATGATACTGCTGGGCGTCCTTGTCAGATAAACATCCTTTCAATATCTTTCATGCATTTTCATGTTATTATTTTACTGCATGTTACTGTAAAATTATGTGTTTTCGTGGGGTTCAAATTTCGTGGTTTTCCAGAAATTTCGTTGGCACTTGATCTCATGGATAAACCTTGCTCACAAAATTTACTATAACCGTAATTCATTCAAACTATTTTCGTGTACATAAATGCATTGATTTGGAGTTCCCCTAATTTAACAGAAATAAATCCCACGAAAATATATGACATTACAGTAAGATTTCGTCGACAGGTTGGTACAACAACAAAGTAGATTTCTCAAAGGAAAGAAAATCTGCTATAGAGATTGAAATATCTTAGTCTGTGTTGAAGGCAGGTTAGATTATGACTACAAACTCGAAAGAGTTGTACAGTGTGCAATTAGGAAATAATTGCTGTCAGTTTCCGGATTTATGTGCTATGATTCTAGACGTGAATTCATTAACATAATTTAATAAAGAACGACATAGTTTCATTTATCCTACTGGTAATTTACCCTAAGCCTCTGTAATGATAATGACTATTCTCCTAAAATGCCTAAATTCCATTTATCAAACATGTGTGATAATCACAGGCGCACAATATCAGATGGGATAGTTATAAAAACATCAGCTTCCGCATATCTGTGTTAAGTATTTGATGTTTTGAAATACCTGCGAAATGTTGATTTCTTTTGAACAACTGGATTTGAATGGCTTTAACATGGCCTCCCCTACGGTCTTCCTGTTTATTTCCGCGGAACTCCTCCTCCCCTAACCTGGATACATTGTTATACACCGGAAGACACTATCTCCCGTTGTTTGTTGAATGCATGCACACCCACCATCCTACTCCTGTCAGACAAACCATCTGGAAAAAGTCACTCACTACAAACACCATCCCATGATTAACCAATTTGTCAAAACAGCGCTGTTTTTGTTTTTTTTTACATTTATCTATCTATTTATCTATCTATTTATTGAATATTCAATTTGTTCTTTATTCATATATCTAATTTCGATTCATCTTTTTGTCGAATACGGACCGAACTTGTCAGTATTCATGAAATGCAATTTGGGTTAGTGTTACGGAGACTAGCTTAAATGGCCGACTTGATAAATATTTTTTTCTTTTGTCTGAAACTAGATATTTCAAAGTTAACATTTTTGAATACGATTAAAAATTCATGTGAGATCAGAGTCTAAATACATGTATTTACCTGAATTTGTCATATTGTTATACAGGTCTTTATGTTCCTGACAGATTGAAGGAAACTCGATCTCCGGTTTAGTATGTAAATTGATACTACTCCTCAGTAACTCGTTCTAACCCTGAACGATCAAGATTGAAAAAAAATCAAGTTGATTACAGAACTTATTTATACGGATACCTCAGTTGTTGATATCTTGAAACAGTTTCCCGTGGATGAGATAAAAACATAGACATTCCAATAAGAAATATAATATTTGTAGTAAGTACAGTTTTGTAATATAGAAAATAAAGAAAGTGCTATAATCCTACTAACTGAAAGGAAACACTGACCACAGACGTTTTCCTATATATCACAAATATTTCAGTGAATTTTCCAACCTCCGATCCTGTTGATAGCTATGTTTTTCCTTATTCGCCTTTATTCGTTCATTGTCTGCAATATGATGGATTGAAAACGAATTGTTTGTTTCAAAACTGTTTGTTCTTTTCTTGTTTTTGTCTCTAATTTACGTTTATCTAATACCCAATCATAATTCCAGCACTGTTTATAAAAATATTGCTCCAATATCTATCCTAATGTTCTATATGAAGATTTCATACTAACCTTCGGTTGTGGTTGGACGAAGTGGGATTATTATCATTGTTTCATATTTACGCTGTGTTAA
The DNA here is from genome assembly GCF_031769215.1 of Ylistrum balloti. Taxonomy (NCBI): domain Eukaryota; kingdom Metazoa; phylum Mollusca; class Bivalvia; order Pectinida; family Pectinidae; genus Ylistrum; species Ylistrum balloti. The sequence continues at coordinate 104,608 of NW_026782130.1, read as the reverse complement.
TATAGGGCCTGATCGTCTGTCTTCTGGGGTTCCTCAGGTGAATGTTAATACCATCATAAGTGTCCTATGTAACACGTTTGCTGAAGAAATAGTACAGAAATAGTTCCGATATGTTAGACCATAGACTTAAAATAAATTCCAAGTCCGTGGTTTGACTGCTTTCTGCCTCTCGAAACTTCCCAAAGTAGACGAGAATAAAGAATGAAATTCATCCCATTCAACATCACACTATTTTATTTCTTAATCACGATAGTCCGTCGTTCAAGCACTTGTCAAAGATTACACGTATATTGTAAAGTTTTGGGTGTATTTTTCACTATGTTCGAAAATGGAGTCAAATTACGAAAAGCAAACACATTAAAAATAGATTTTTCATGATTTCTAAAGAAAAAATGTCATTACCGCTTTACCTTGTTGCGCAAAACCGCGAAAAAAAACATGTATTGAAAAAATCTGTCTGTGTCAATTGATGACAGATATCGATATTTTCTTTACATTTTTATATATTCAGAAATGTATTTCGTTACGTGAAGCAGTTCTGTGCAGATATTAGATTTCAAATTATCAATCAGAAACACCGCTTGTTACTCTATTTACTGAAATTTTTTCATATCGGGAAACAGATGGCGATACCATGCTTTCCACAACCTGATTGGATCCCCATATCCATGAGAGGCCAACAGAGTATTGAACATTTTACCCTGAAAGTAAACAGGATCTAGATTGATTTCTTTGATGTTTATGGGTTTAACATTGAGTTTATATGCAACAATTGCTAGAAAGACATCGTCAAACTTAAACACTTTAGTATACTGCATTGCAATCTGGAGTCTCTTAACAAAGTCCATTGACATAATTATAGCGCCAGCATTTATGAATGGAGGGTACCTAGTGAATGGATAGTCTGAAATAGAAATGTACCATTTCTGAAATCGACATCTCTGTGGGCGATCTTGAGTCGACACGTGACCAGCAAAGAGAGACCGGGATTTGTTTTGAGGTAACCCGTGTAGGTAATTTAGTAGGTAATCCGTGGCGACGTAAAAGTCATCGTCCACCAGCATTACAAACTTAGATTTAGAACAATATCTGACACACCAGTTGATGCCCCCCATTGTCTTGTAGGTGTTATTGTAATAATCATCGACGTAAGTCATCTCCACGATATCACCATACACCAACTTCTCCAATGAAAGATGATGATTTATCGTTTTATTCATAGATCTTGCAAGCAAAAACACATGGCGGATGGTGTCTTCTTCAAAATACACCTGATTAGTCCAAGTTTTCCTGATAACTTGTCTTTGATCAAAATTTCCAGGCGCGGACTTGATCATAAACAAGAGAAATATACCTTTTGTTGATTTACAAATATTTGCGACAGGTTGTAAATATGAATATGGATACACATTGATTGGTTCAAAGTTCCTCCTGCGGGGTTTGGTGGTTTCCACGAATTCTGTAAAATTGATATCTAGGGGATGACTGAACATTCGGAATGGGAGGGCATTGTAGTTGCAATCTTGTTCAACTGTTTTTACGGAGGCGAAACGCATAAGCCAAACATTACTTAAACTAACAAAAGCCAGGATCAACAACAATTTAAGAGGTTGATGACGTCTGAGATACCCCAATCTCATTGTTAGGTTTTGATATAGCAGTTGGAAACCTCAAAATGAAAAAAAAAAATCCCTCTTAAACACAGTATTTCACTGTGTGTCTGTAAGATTACAGAAGAATATATCGTCTGATAGGTAGATATTACACACTACAGATACAGATTTCTGGATGTTTTTTTTCAAAGTTGACGCCTGTATCAACCGACCAGTCCTCTCTATATGCGAGTGTGTGACAGACTTGGTCCTAACAATGAAGAAATTTCCGGATCACAGTTGAGATATCCGTTAAGCGAGGCTCTGTCAGGTCAAATCCTCTTCCACTATTTGATAAGCCTATCCCCGACGTCAGTGCGCTTGGCCCTGTTAAAAAAACGCACAATTTTATACCGGTTGATAGTAATATTTTTTTTCAAACCAGATACTGTACGACATTAAATGAAAATATAAAAATGATAATATAGAATTTAAAGTCCCAGTATTCTATATCACTAACACTATTCATATCATTTTACGCCTCCCCACCCCAATTTTTTTGCTGATTAATATGTATTGAAATAGTTACGTAATATAAACAATTGAGATACATCCAACTCTGCTGACATACTGTACCTATGTTAGATGGATCCTCTGCTACTTCCTTGTTCCAAGGTCCAATCGCAGCTCAAATTGTACTTATTTTTTCAACAAAAATACTTCGACGTGTCTGTTAGGATTTAAATGCATTTTTTCATTTTCTGTCGTTGCATTTAATGATGATTTTTCACAATGGAAGATACAAAATACGTCTATAATATCCCGTAAACAACAGGTGTTTTCTGATGAAATTCATATAGATTAAAAAAACATCCGTATAGCGTCGTGGCCAAATTTAGACTACATTGAGTTTTGTTACGCACGGTAGCATATTACCATTGTCACGGATGATATACGATACTTTTATAGAGACAGTTGCCATTATATTCGTGGCAGCGTGTACAGACAGCCCGAACGGACGTTTTCCCCCCAACGGCTTAGAGGAAGCATTCCTCACTATGACTATGACACTGTAAACTGTACCAATTGTACATGTCATATTGGAGGAATAAAGCAAAATTATGATAAGGATGATGTACTCATTAAAGTTATTTCCAACTAATTAGCTCAATTTTTACTCCAAATATCCATTTCTTCTTTAACTTTAGCAATTTTCTGAAAACGTAAACGATAAGCTTGGGTTCATACAATTCTGAAAAGTAGACAAAAAATAATAAGGTCATTTTAGTGAACAAGGTTGCCAATATATCAGTCATCTATTTGAGAGGTTGGCGCCATGTTTTGTATAAAAGCCATCAAGTAAGACAAAAAATACACAAATATCTGTTCGATGAAAATGATCAAGCTTTAAATTAAAGAATTAGAATATTGCTCGAAAGATGTTCCTTCACTTTGCTAGCATGAAAGTAAAAATAACAAAACACCCTTGAACTTAATATCTAAAACAACGCAATATGCTTTTTCAACTACCTTTATTTCGGATTTCTATAGGAAATTAAAATCTTAACAAACTAAAGCGACAGCTAAAATCATAGAAACAGCACGTGTAGTATTGATCACTGGTTCCAAATACGGACAGTTAATATAAGCGACGAGAGTTATCGTTCTTTGTAAAAACTCTTTTATCATGTGCTCATTTATGGTGGTGAATCTCTGCTATCCAGTTTTTTTGTTTGTTTTTCTTTGTGTTCTTTTTTTTTGGTCGCATTACCTTTTATTAAGTTAAATATTGTGACAGGTCGTGTTATTTTGTAAAACCACCGTAGATTTTGGCCAAATTATTTCAACTTGTCCAGATAATATTCGAGACATGTTAAACTAAATACTTTGGTCAAAATCCGTAATAAACTTATGATGGACACAAAGAAACTGTTAGAATAATCAATTAATGAAATCTGTTGCTTTTTTGTAAGTGCACTAGTTTTTAATATGGATCTAAAGGTATTTTGTCTTCCCATGACGCCAGGAAGACGTTGCCGAATGGTTTAAGATACATGGTGCAAAGAGGCCAAGATGTACGACTGATATTACGATTTTACCATCCAGTTGTATAGTTCCACGTTCCAATTAAATGTTATTGTGATGTAAGAGATTGCGTCATTATTTATCAAGCACGGAGTAATGAATTTAACGTGTGCCGGCCTTGACCTTTAAAACAGATGAAAATGGGAGGCCTGTTCTCCTATCAGCCACAATAACGCACAGGGTCAGATTGGAGGTCACGTGTGGGGTCTGGCAGCTAAGTCAAATAAAGATAAGTCTGTTGTCTATTCAAGGCACCAGTCAATGTTACGCAACTTAAGAAAATAGGACAAGGAAAGGAATAGTCGGGTGTACACTAGTTTATGGCCAAACCTAATATTGAAGATGTAGTTTTTAGTTTTTTTGCCAATTGTCTGAAACTCTTCGAGATCACCTGTACAGATAATATCTTAATTCTACTTTCCCGGTCATCCATTATTTGTGGCCAGTCGTGTTATTCCGTCCGCCGGTAAACAAACCTTCTGATGCCTACAGCAAGTTTGTTCAGTATTAACAGAAACATCGTAATATTTTCTTTCCGCATTCTTTCTTAGTCCAGTTGTCATCCATTTATTTGCAGACCGATGAAACAAAAATGACGGGAAAAAGTATAGTTGTTGGTTTTTTTTTCAAAATGTGATTGACGGTCACGTGTTTTAAAGAAAAGTTCTCTATTTGCCCTGCTATGTATTAACATATCCTCTTATTTCAAAATAACTCGTCATTTTTTAAATTATATGCAATCATATCATCCAAAGATACATGCCAATATCACCAAATTAAAAGAAAAAGTATAATAGAGTGACATTTTGGTATTTATTTAAGATTCTCGAAGTCGGTGTAATTACAAGGTCATAAGGTCAATGCTATGGAGATCAGATTAATTATCATATCAAGTAATAAACATTACATATTAATCACGTCATGGTTTCCATTTAGTTGCTTTAGGACACGGAGAGTTGTATAAATCTTCTATCCATTTACATTTCGTGATCAATGCCAACAATGGCGATCCGAATAAAAAAAAATAAATGTTTATATTTCTTGTTGGTAAGCAATTCAAATATTCCAACTGATGTTTTTACATGTGACCTTTGTTGCTTGGCCAAAGATTAAGTTAATAAGAATCGTTTAATACAATATATTCATGAGAAATATTGCCTTGTAATATTATGAAATATTACGAAATAATATCACGTGACAGTAATTAACCTTCAACCTTTTGTAAATTAGAATTAAATTTCTATAATTGAATTATCTAGTAGAACATTTCATTTATAACAAAATCTACCTGATGAAAATTTTAGCCAAACGTGATTTTTAGTAAATTATGTTCCTGTTATTTTGTGGACATGAACACTGCTTTCTCTCTCCAGTCTTACTCATACCCCGTGATATGTTGTCTAAAATTATCATAAGATTTGTTCGTTGGAATTGTTCGTGTCTTTGAAGAAGAGTTTAATATATATATATTTTTTTGCATATATATTTAGTTTTAATAACATCTTTTTCATCATGTATTTGGTGTATCTGAACTATTAAAAAACCTACATTAGTTTTAGATATCTGTAAAAAGTCACTAATAATTACTATAAATGTACAACATGTGAGGTATGTCTGATCTTAGAAGTAAAAACAAAATGTTCATGTCATATACCAGACATATAAGATAGTTAGGCGCATAGGGATTTTTCTGATAGCCGGAATAACCTACATTTTCTAAACGTGAAGGAGAAGACAAAGTACAGCAAAATAAAACAGAATTATGGCGCGGGTGAGTGACATTTAAGTCTACTTCACATTATAGATATTATCTAGGATCATTCTTCCATCTTGAAAGCCAGAAAAGATGATATACCAGAGAAAACGACACACACATTGTAGAATGTTCCCGGGCCAGTAATTACGCATTGCCAATGTGATGTAAACCAGAGAAGATCTAAAACAACAGAGAACTCGCCAGGTCTTCATCAGCTTTCGGCTATCTCATCTTTCCACGAAATAAATATATTTTCATATTATCCAAATTTTGCCGAAAGTATACAAAGTTAGAGTTGGAAGTTTCCAAAACTACATAACACATAAAATATTGATATTATTGAGAAAAAAAATAAGGATAAAAAAAAATGGTTCTCTTTCCAGTGCAGTGATAAAAACAGACAAGATAAGTGTATACTATCGGAAGGGATAAAAAGCATCTTTGTGGCTTAGATCACAGACTGTCACTATGGAAGAGGTTATCAAACTGTTTGAGGAATACAAACGTTATGATATATGATAAACACTCTCTCAATTGAAATATGTGTAATCAAACCGATAAATCTTTTTTCTCGGAAAACACATTAATGTAATGCGCAATTTGTTAAGGGTGTATGTTTAGTATCTCGTCGCAAAAGATTAATCACACAACGCATACAGATGTACACAAGACAGATGTACACGGCAAGAAACGTATGTATATAAGCCTGTAAAACTGTTATACAAGACTTCTACAAATAAAATACAGAACGTGAACATGTTACCAGAATCTTAATCCGAACTCAATTTCGATGAAACAAAATAGGAACAAAAATAAGATTTTAATGGAGACCCCGGAAAAAGTACAAGGAGATTAGAACCAGGTGTTTCGGAAGAGTAAGCGTCTTCATTAACAACAACCGTGTTTATAGATGTTGGTCAATCAGGTTAAAGATTAACAACATTGAGACTACCAGGCATACTAATAAGCATCAAACACGTCCTAACTTTCAGAACCTACATCATCATAAATGACTTACACAGAGACAGACATAGCAGACTTGTACAAGTTGTATAAATGTATACAACACTCGTGCAAATACAAACATTGTTTTCTTGCTTGCTTTTTTTGTTTCGCCCAATGAACACCTAGTATCATATTGAGGCGAAGTCTCCTGGTATTGGCCGGTAGATATCGAACCAACACGGCCCGAATTCGCACCCGATGTTGAAAAGGCCGAATCTCTACCGACTGTGATTTCGTTGTATCGATACAAATCCTAATATATCGACGAAGACACACGGCAGATTGATTCAACTTCACACAAGATTGATTAAACCACATTATAGACTAATTCAGGAAAATTCAAGCACACACAAGACTTTTTCGACAACAGACAAGACTCATTTAACCACACATACGATTTATTAAGCACATAGGAGGTATATTCAATCACACACAACATTTTTCAAACCACACAAAAGATTTTCCAACTGTTCACACGAAGTATTCAGCCACAGAAAATTGATCATCTTGCAAAGTGTAAAGAAAACATAAAAAAAACTAATACACCCAAAAATGACGTAAGTGTGTACACTATTAGATATATGAATAAAAGAGTTTTTGACAGAACAAGAACAAATATATGTACATCAAAGATTCATTAAAAAATTCAACAATTACACAATACCGTATATGTACAGCAAGTTTACAATGTATACAAATACCTTGTAAAGACGCGTTCAATTATACAGTGACAAGTAGAGATACGTAGACATTCACCTGTAACTTAAAGGTGTAATTTAAAGAAGGGTAGATTGTGGGCTAGGGGTTAACCCATAACATTTTTGTTGAAAATTACCATAATAGAAACAAGATATATTATCATTTTATTTGTGAACAGGACCCATGCCATGTTGACTGCGCTTTGTTTCGTCAAGTTTCCAATCAGGATATATGCATTAGAAAAGGTTTGAAATCATAATTTCAAAAAAATCAGTCATTACTGATGTAAATTATTCTTTTAAATGTTTAAATAGATTCCAGTACCATTGAACCAGGGTAAATCAGCACTTTATTTCAATCAATTAAAATAGGGAACATGCCAACAATGAATAGTTTGTTGAACGTAAATTTAATTTAAATCTCTCGATGAAAACATTGGCATGAATAAGGCATGGGATTTAAATATGTCTGCCTCTGTTTTGTAATACTGTCTTTCTCTCAACCTAGAATTAAAATAAAAAGGAACAATCTGAGATTTTCGAATCAGACTATTTATGCCATCATTTTAGGTCGTCTTTCGATAACATGACTTTTTGATAATTTGTCGTTTTGCTTTGTAAAATTTACGCAAAAGGGACAAGATTTTACAGCGGTTAAAGGCTATTCGGTCAGTTACTAATTCTGATTTCCTAAACTCAAAAGATTGATTCCTATCTTCGTTTCTAAAAGAAAATGAGATGACGTTTCGCTATCAAGAATCCTTGCCTATCCGGAAATGTGAGATCGGAGTTGATAAACGCAACTTACGTCTTTTTTTTAACTCGCAACACTCGTGTATCGCCACGCCACTTGACAAAACACGAGACACGACTACTGTGTACTGGGAAAATATGGAGCGTGAAGGCAAATTCGTCACGAAGGTCATTACCCACACACCAAAGCCATTTTTAACATTATGAGAAACTCTTAAGAGGTCAGTAGGCAGAATGTAACACTAACTGGTAGCGAATTTATTACGTTGTTAGTACGGCCTTGCGCGAGCTGATAGAAAATCGTCCACAGTCTGTCCCCGAGTTTTTGATGCGGTGCTTACGTTTTACAAGTAGTCGTGTTTATAAAATGCCAATCAAACTAAGGCGGATGAACATCTGCTCAAGGTTGTGACGATATCAGGGATGACGACGGGAGGGGGTAGGAGCGAACACGGAATTCCTCCCCCGCATAAAGCCGACAGGCAGCTATTATAACCATAACCCCATTCCCCCTCCCAACGACCATTTAGTGACGTCACAATGTGACGTATTTTTTATCAACACAACCAAATGAGGCAGCCGTTTATCGATTTAGAACACACGACCATGTAATAAAGAGCGTTCGTGACAACAACACTATGAAAAAAGCCTGTCAGTGACCACGATATTATGAATGCGCATGCTCAAATTAGAAATAATGAGGGCGTTGGTCTGTTTGAAAACGTTTTGTTTCCAGGAAAAAAACATGAAGAACATGACCAGGTTTTCTTTTTTTGCTGATAATATTTTATTGTTGTATATGTCTTTTTTAAACAATTTTGTTAATTTGTTTCTTTTCTCTGATAGCTATTCCTTTGCTGCAGACAGTTTCACTTTGCATTTTTTTTCTGTCTGTCTTTTACACTGATTTTATAAGTTAGCGGTGGTAGAACACTTTACATTAACTGGATATATTATCACTTTAATCTGCTTATCGTACCCTCTGAGTACTTCATTCTAGATATATCCCAGGTAGCTTCTTATATCTATCAGACCTACCAAGCGAGCTAATAAAACCGTCCATTTTTAAAGACATTAACCTGTCAAAGAATATCTCCAGCCCCTTAAGATCTGTTTAATCTCCAGTTCTTTAACATGTGATATAAAGTGAACATATGAACAACGATAATTACAGAATAATTACAATTCATCCACGATTACAGGTTTTATGTGATTAATGATAGAAACACACATTAATTTAATTTACGACCAAATGAATCAAACTGAATTTAACAGTTGCTGTTGTAAATGACCCAAAAAAGACTGGTTCTGTTTTAAGTAAGATTTATCCGTCATTCTCAGTTACAAAGCTTGAATAGTTTTACGGTTATAAGGTTCCCCTGAACCGTTAGATTTCATGTGCGTGTATGTATTTATCGAGTTGTACAGAACCTGTATGGAATACAGGCACATGTATGTTTGTTGTTTAAATTTATTAATTTTTTGTCATTAATTCGAAAATCTTTAATGTTTCACACTGAAAGCTACAAATTAATTTCAGAAGTAAAAAAAAAAAAAAGAATTGAAAGTGAATTGTTTGAAGTTTTTTTAATTGCATCGTCACCATACCTCCTCCTCCTCCTCCTCCTCCTTGTTCCAACAATTTTGTTGGGAGTGAAAAGTTTAATTAATTGTTTTTGTTTGCTGGGGTTATTGTTCCGTGAACAACCAGTGCCATTTTGTAGTATCTGGTGGCTACCTCACTGAACTACAGAATAGAGGCCCGTCGCATGCCATCCACATCAGATAGGATAAAAGTGCTTCTTGTGAATCACCTACTGACACGGGTCGAAGCACGCAGTTCAGGATCTTCGTCTAGGGTGACAGAGCTAGGTCAACGCTCTTACTGACTGTACTATTACGGCCTCGAGCCTCAAGCTTCATCTCTCTACGAAGAAATATGTTATGCTCAGAATGTCTTCAGCCATGATTAACAAGAGTTGAAATTTATTTCAGTATAATTTTTTGTTGTTTTATCTTTCTCACTGGCTCCATAAACTTTGAAGGTGATCCTTACTACAGTAATCTTTAAGTGGCAAGCAAAGAATAATTAGCTGAGTAAGTTATACACAGAAATATGATAGTTCTGCTTCACGTTTTGACATGTCTACCTGTAAAAAAACTTATTTATTTTTTAAATTGCATTGCATTGTGATAAGATTTCTCGGTCGTCGTTCAATACAACATTGTTCGTTTTCGCTGCATTAAAATAATCACAGTTATTTGAATTCATAATTTGAAACAGTTTGGAAAGTATTTCCTACCAGATAACACCAAGAGAATGTGTAGATCGTGGAGGAGATATCCTGTTGTCAAGCCTGACGTCATCAGTGATGATACTTCTTATTATACTCGTTGATGTATATTCAAATTAATGACAAGAAAGTAAGAATGGTTTCCATTTGAATATCATATAAATATGTACCGTTCACGTACAGTACACAGTATACAGATGTTTCATCACTTAACACCATTATTGTTATTACGGAGGTACGTTCAGGACGTGAATAATGATATTTTCATATATCGGTAATCTCGTGCTCCCGACTTATTATCTCGAGCGCTTGAGAAAAAAGACGAGCGCTCTAGAAAATAAGACAAGCACTCGAGAAAATGAGACGAGCACTCGAGAAAATAAGCCGAGTGCTCGAGATATATGATTTGCACTTGTCAGGGATATCGGTTTTAGTCAAAGTGGTAAAATATCTTAGATATTTAAACGATAGCCAAGATATCCTCTAGACAACGTAAGACGGTAGCATTAACCTTATTCCCACAGTCTTCACGTGCACAGTTTTTGCTCTCTCCAGATAAAAAAGGGGATAAAAGCGTATCTAAAGTGTGAATAGAAACACGTAATAACTATATTAATTAAGCTTCCGAAGTTTGTAAAAAAATCAAGACCGTTTGCTTATTACGTCATACCCAAAACACTAGAGTATTTTATCTCGTGCGGCCGTTTGCCCTGCAATGCGCGTGAATTACGCGTGCATTGGCAAGGTGGTTTGGGGGGTCAGTCTTATCGGTATAATGATAAGGCTAATCTCTGTCCTGTTATCACGTGATCAACCACAACACACACGTAACCGTACGCTTCCGTAGGCACGCTCAATTATATAACACTCGTATCTCTTATGTCCGAGATAAAATTGGGGCTTTGAGGAAAATTAAGTTTGAATTTGTACATGATCTGCATTCGATAAATCATATCAACATTAGAGTTGGTAGAGACTCTGGAATGAGGAAGGACCCCTGATGAGTTTTTGATCTTGATATGCATGTTTACCGTGTAGTAATTACCTAACTAACGTTTTGTCATACATACTTTAAATCCTTAATAACGCTGGATTTGTTTAAAATGCATGTGTAATTTATAATGTTCTGATAAACATAAAATTTATTTTGAGGCATACAATAAATAGGTAATGATTTTTAGGTTATTATGTATATTTACATATGTACAAATATGTATGTACACATGTAATGATGTACCTTGTACATCTGCACATATCATGGTAAGTATATACATATGTCATGATATGTATATACATATACAATAATATATATCTACATATGTAAAGGTACGTATGTACATATGTAATAATAGGTATACATATATGTAAAGGTACTATGTACATATGTAATAATATCTACATATGTAAAGGTACGTATGTACATATGTAATAATAGGTATACATATATGTAAAGGTACTATGTACATATGTAATAATATCTACATATGTAAAGGTACGTATGTACATATGTAATAATAGGTATACATATATGTAAAGGTACTATGTACATATGTAATAATATCTACATATGTAAAGGTACGTATGTACATATGTAATAATAGGTATACATATATGTAAAGGTACTATGTACATATGTAATAATATGTATATATGTAAAGGTACGTATGTACATATGTAATAATATGTATGTATATATGTAAAGGTACGTGTATACATATGTAATGATATGTATATATATATGTTGAGGTACGTATGTACATATGTAATAATGTACATCTACACATGTAATGATATAATTATGTAATGCTATATATGACGATATCAGGACTTCTGTGTATTAATCAGTAGAAATATTTACTTCATTATCATTAATTCGAGGCATTTTCATATCGGCAAGAATTAACCCTGCTGCTCCTTCGAAAAAAGTGACTAAACTCGGGATCTTAACTGTTTCTTTCTTCTCCGTTTATTCTCTAATGTCTCCCTGATACTGTCCACTTCCGCCAAATTGTTAAGTATTCGTGCACGTGATGAAGACCCTGGATTCTCTCCTCAAGACGTAGCATCTGAACGGTTATGTTTAAATACGGTTCTTCGTGCTCGCTTCTACTCGCTCAGTCAAGAATGGTGTGTATATAGGCTGGGTAGCCCGTTGGCAGTACTATTGTGACCGGATGGAGTGTACATGGACTGGCTAGCCCGTTGGCAGTAGTAGTGTGATCGGATGGAGTGTACATGGACCGGCTAGTCCGTTGACAGTACTAGTGTGACCGGATGGAGTGTACATGGACCGGCTAGTCCGTTGGCAGTACTAGTGTGACCGGATGGAGTGTACATGGACCGGCTAGTCCGTTGGCAGTAGTAGTGTGACCGGATGGAGTGTACATGGGCTGGCTAGTCCGTTGGCAGTACTAGTGTGACCGGGTGGAGTGTACATGGACCGGCTAGTCCGTTGGCAGTACTAGTGTGACCGGATGGAGTGTACATGGGCTGGCTAGTCCGTTGGCAGTAGTAGTGTGACCGGATGGAGTGTACATGGGCTGGCTAGTCCGTTGGCAGTACTATACTGACTGAATGAGTTATATATGGGCTTTCTTATTGACCTAAGCTGTTGCAATGATACAAAGTCCCAAACAAACAATAAACAAACAAAACTTTCCGACAAATATATCTAAATATAGAATTTTAACAATCCATAACTTTTACTAGATTTTATTTCCCGATATAAAAAAATGGAAAAAAAAAAATTAAAATATGACGGTAGTCTCATGCCCTAGTAGCTTTATATATGTAAATATCTTGTACGTGTTAATTTTGTATAAGACGGACAGATGTGGTACACACGTTTACATACACGTTCTTTTACACGTGTAACGAAATACATGCACATTTAAAGCATATACTGGTAAGTAGTAGGACAGAGGATGAAAAAGGGCGTGAACGTGCAACAAGACACAAAACGTCCCTGATACACTATTGTAGGACCGTGACACATTAGGTGTGTTGTGATACTCAAGGTGTGTTGCTTACATGATACGGTCCTCATCATAAGAGTTATGGAGTGTGACCACTTGTCTCGTGATAACTTCAACAACTTAACCTAATTGCTTCGCGCCTGGTCATCTCGACTTTTAAGATTAAGTTACATGCATATTTGGACGTGTCCTAAATACTAGCACACTAATGAAAGTAGAAAGGAATGTGAAATATTTAATAATCAAAAAACTTAATTTGATAGATTCAAAAGTTAAAAAAAAAAATTAATCAAACAAACTAACTGAATTGAAGTCTTGTTTACACTTGGTCAAAACCCAGTGTGTATTTTAACAACAGGGCTGATTTCTACATGTTTATGAAAACGCATGTCATATTTAAGTCGCGCAAATTTCAATCAAGTTTATAACGATTTTTCCACAGCTATTAGTTATTCCTATTTCTAAACTGCTCTAAAAGACATGTAATCCAACTCGTGGGAAAATAAATTGTAACAGGTACCTGTGTATGACACAGTAACGCTATCGATTAATTAGCGTTGATTACCACTTTTATCGTAGGTATGTATGTTGGGTGCAAGAAAAATGGTCACAGGAGAAGATCTTACTGTGATTAATGCTTTTACAGTGCATTGCTCTAATGAGTATTACTACCCGTCGCTGCCACTATGTAGCTGCCCCTGTGAAAATACAAGGCATATGGTGTAGTTATCGTTGTCTAATTCATACTCAATGTCATTGTTTATATCACTATGTGTTTAAATCCCCTTCCCAGCCAGATCCTGACGAAATGTAATAACTTAATTGTCACCAGTCCATCTTATCGCTGAACATGATTATCTGAAGAAATGTCAAGATTTGGTAGACCGTAACCACCAACAGACCCTAACTTACTAGGAGGTATACTGCCACCGATCATGTGTAATCCGTATTTAATACTCTGGTAGCGTGCGCCTAGACCCTCGTCTCCACGTGATAACAGTTTATTGAGAAACATCTGATGAATGAAAGTAGATCTCAAAGTTTTAAAGAGAAAACTTGCAGTCACGTGACTAAAGAATCGATGTATACTTTAAGGCCTTACTTCAGACCGACTATTTGTCCCTCGGTTATACAGTGGTGAAGAGTTCTGACTTGTAACTAAGATGTCGGATTAAATGTCATCAACTGTTCCATATTCTTTCCGCAGATGATGGGAAGGACTTTGGCTGGATTGACGTTCGTAATTTCTTTTGCAGTACAGGTAAGAAATCTTAGCTTAAACACATAATTTCTTTTGTTTTCTCCTAAAGTAAACGCCTTTCACAAGCACTTAACAGTGAATTTTAAACCTGGTCTCATAGTTTTGTATCTTACACCAATACACGAATCCTCAATGATCCTATCAAAAATGTTGCTACTGCCGTTTTATAAAACACCCACGCCTATATTGGCGTCTAAATTCTCCAGAAATGTGACTGGTTTCATTTCTCGAATATTTTTTCGTTTTTACTATGATTTTTCTTGTAAAATGTAGGCATCTGTTTCGGTTATGCTATCTGGCAGCGTATACTGATTATAAAACAAAGCGATATTGTAAACGCTAAATGTTTAATACTATATTTAAATCGGCATGCATTTCATCATTATTTCATCGTTGACAGCTATCTGCTCTGTACATCTTTGACACACATGTTATAAACGAGTTCGCACCTATATAGACCTTCTCGTGTGTATACTACTTAAATACTTGTACACGTGCTTGTGCACGAGAATTTATACAATTTACACTTCAAATTTAAAACTAACTTACCAAAACACAGACTATAGTTTCATCCTTTTTAAAATGTGGGTTAATATCACGCAGATGACGTTTATCGACATGAAGCCAGCCCAAATGTTGACCTTGGGTAACCTTTATCATTACGATGGGTGTACTGTTGCTACCGGGAACCAAAATATTGATGTTAACTCAATAAGTGCTAAAAAGAGAAATCGAAGATAACTGATAAGTGCTTTACATCCTCTGGCAAGAAGGAAATCTTTTTATATTAACGTTATTTAATTCCACTTAAGTTACAAACGAAGTGTTCTATACTTTATCATCCGTAAGTGGCTAACTTACATCTTGGCTTACGAACTGTAGCGATATTTAAATTGAACTTCATACAAAACAGTGAAGAAAATCATAAAAAGAAAGAAAATATTAGAATGTTCAGTAACGTGCTGTAAACAATTAATCCACCTTTATCTATTACTATGACTGACCAATTAAACCTTGATATCTGTAATTCGATAAAATCTGAAAAAAATATGTGAAAAAAATTGAACACGTGCACTTGATTAGTTATTTTATTATATATTTAACGGTTTTATTTTAAGATTATTTCATTTCAGTAAAAATACTTACACGTACATTGTAGGTATAAAAATGAAGAAAGTAAAAGTATCTTGGACAACCTAATGCTGCTGATTTCGTTCAATTAGATAAAATGTTAATGATGTGTATTTCGCAGTTGTAAATGTAGCTTGAAATCGTTCTTTGCAGCTTCCTCTGACAAATACTTTTGGAATATAATAAACAATGGCCGGTTTATTTACTTTTCCTTGATATATGATATATAAGTGGTAATTATTGTTTGTATGTAGTGTGTTTTCTTGATTTTTGGTATATTGTGTTATTGTTTGGTTATTAACATTTACCGTGTTTAATTCATAACTATCTGTTAATTATGTCAATGATATTTATTTGTACAATATGCACTATGAACTAATTCTAATGGAAATTGTTTGTTGCTTACAAAACTACAAATGTATTTCACAATTAAACGATCTCAACAACGAGGACCAAAATACTTAGTGATGTTTTCGTAAGCATTGTTTCGCTTGAAAGCCTGATACAAATATACAAAGTCGAGTTGAGCAGGAAAACATCAAAATCTGATATTTTAAATCGATATTAAAACAGTCTGTGTTAATTCTTAAATTCAGAACTAAATTGACTACTTTTGACATCATTGTACCGAATCGCATACCAGCAAATTATAACCTACATTACCATGACAGGAACGATGAAATCTCGTCACATCAGTATACATTAGAGTATGGTCTTGTCCAAACTCTGCAATTCCCAATAGAGGACAGCATCGTTGTAGTATAATAAACACTCTATTGTTTAGACGTTGTCAGTATACTGTCTATATTCTTCTTGTTAGATGTGCATAAAACCTTACCAGTGTCTAGTGTGATAGTGACTGCTTATAGACAAATCTTAACTCACGATTTTGAATGAGGCATGTCCTGAAATCAATAAGGAAAGGAAACATAATAATGACAACAAAACATTAATTTAAACTCCAAAACGATAAAAAAAAAGAGATAAAACACGAACACATGAAATATCAACATAAAGATTTCGTGAAGAATTACAAAGAGAATAAGACCAGGTTTTCTGAGTTAATTCATTACTTTGAGGTGAACATAATTCAACATGTGATAGGAAAATGGCCATTTTTATTATTTCTGTTATTTTTATAAATCTGACATGTTGTTTAGTTTTAGCGTTATTGGACCTCGTTTAAAAACGTAGCAGTAGTGCAGAGTGTTCCGAAAACTAACACAAAGACAACATAGACCAATGGAGACATACTATTTTACCAGTTCTCTTCTGCAGTAGAGTTATACTGAACTAATACAGTAGCATAGTATTCTGTGTGGTTTAATTGTACGGTCATTTGGACGACTGACTTCATCGACATAGTCAACTTTGATTCAACTACGGTATCTTACGTTCTGTTCTTTCGGAGATAACAGAAGTAGATTATGTACATAATGAACTTTACCTGGGCAGTACAATCTATTGAAAGTCGGCGATGTTACCTAGCAAATGTAACGGAGCCCCTCCCCTTCCACCATTCCCATACAGTAGCGCATGGATGTGGTTGTTAAGGTGACAAATCATCATCTAACGTCAGATAAAACAGGTACAACAAAATCCTCTGAGTGGGACATATTGTATAAAATTGATAACTTACAATTTATTCATATTTGTGAGTGTGTGCTTAAGAGGCTCCGTGTTGTTCTAGATAGCTGGAGGGTACGATATTTCAAATGGAATTTATTTCTCCAAAACATTCATCTGTATGTTATTGAACCATTAAAACATCTAGTATTTTCCATCGATTTTTGTTCCTTTCCTAGCTTGTTTTATCATTCATTCATTTGTTCATTCATTCGTTTGTTCATCCATCCATCCATCCATCCATCCATCCATCCATTCATTCATTCATTCATTCATTCATTCATTCATTCGTTTATTCGTTCGTTCATTGATCGATTGATTGATTGATTCATTCATTCATTCATCATTCATTTATTCTCACGACTACAACTTAAGATTTCTCAATTGGGTATTCATCCTGTATCTTTCTCTTTGATCTCAATTACTTTGATATAATTCATACATGGAGCAATTCACTTTGCGTGAGAATTTATCGTAGACTAAAATATGTTCGTTTCAAATTTCGGGAAAAAGAAATTATCGGTGTGTGAATTTTGCATGGGAACTATGGGATGAAGGTTGTAAATTGATCCTGTGGAACAAAGCAGGGGTCTCATTAAGTCGAAATGTCGGAATAATACCGAGCTTGTACTTCTGAATATGATCCCGTGATTGCGAGCGTTTCTACTTCTCGTTGATGACTTGAAGTAGACACAACACGATATCTCGGTACATTGTACAAGGACAGAGTATCTCATACACACAAGAACATCTGAATGACTGACCCTTCAAGAAATTATTTGAACCGGTATTGTCTAATCGAAAGACAATATTTTCTTAAGACAACCCATTCAAAGGGAACATTTTTTTCTGAAGAAAAAATACATGTCGAGTTATGTGAATCTTTCTGAGCGATTTTAAAAAAAGTCAGTTGTATTGTTAGCAAGCTCACACGGTGTTCTAGTAATCGTTGACCAGAAACCATAAAAGAACATTTAAATGTTCCTGTCTGTTGTTCATTTAGAATATTAGGAGATGAAACACACCCGAATTGTTTTAAATGGTGTCCTATCAAACTGATCGATGTCGTAGTTTCCGATGATAGCTCACATGTGGTGACCTTTTCGGCCTCCTTTTATATACCCTAATCCAATGACTGCACATGGATGAAAGAAATCCAGTCACTTTATTTGCTGAAGCACAGAAACCGTGGTTTGACAACTCAAATGTATTAAAAATCTCCCAAACATGATTAGTTGAGAATGTTTATTAATTCTACGTAATTTTCTCGTGTAGGTGGTAAGTTATATCAAGTCGACATAAATCATACACACTAAGGCACACGGAAGGTGTTTTATTTATATTGTAAGAAATATTGCGGTAGTTTCCTTGGTTTTATTTAAAACACCTTTTTTGTGTGTTTTTAACGCTTTTATTTAGTTGCTTGTCACAATTAATGTTGTTTAACACGACACTCCATACAGGACTTCACAAAAGGCTCAGAACGAGGCAAATTGATAAATATGCTATGATATACTGTAAATCACATATATTTTACGAACGCTGATCTAGAAATGACCTTTGATTGGCAAATGATGAGCTATTACATGTAGACAGTCTGGATTTAACAAAAAAAGGTCCGATATAGGTAACTGAAGCAACAAAGACACCATCCATATTTATTTTCGTACAAATAATAATAAGATTTTAATTCGCGATTGACCCTCTTCGTTTACGGACGAGAAATAAAGCCGGCGTAATATTTTGGTGTACTGTGCCTGTTGCATCATCCTTGTGATATTATGTCCGTATGATTTGACGGCGGAAACATTGACCCTGGTCTGTTATTACGATATACTATTAGTTTAAACTGTATTTTATTTTGTGAAATGAGTACAGTACAAAAGCAAATATGCATTTTGGATTCAGAAACAAGTACAATGTACTTATATTAATCTGTCTCCGTATCTAATTACATGAGCAATGGACAGCACTGACAACATAATGTAATTAAGTAGGTGCATAAGTACAGGGAAGGGGAAAAGAAAGGGTCCATGGGTTCAAAGGAGGAGACCGTTGTAGGATGACGAAGCAAGAGTTTAGGACTGCTATAGAGATATACTATTGTCTCTCTACTTTGATCCTGTGACATCTTTAGATCTTTCGTGTTCACACAATGATATTAGAGTCTTCAACCTTTTTGTTAATTTAATAATAGTAAAGATCACGTGCCTGGCGATATGCGTTTTTATGTCTCTTTTTCGGATGCTAAGATAAGATTAATATATATATATATACATAAATCTATCACAGAATGTGTGCTCGTTCCTACTTCACAAAGGCGTTACCTTCTTATTTTCCTGATGTTGAATAATTATAAGCTGTAACGTTGAAACTGATAAGGTTGTTAAAATAAGGATTCGTCTATGGAGGGCCGATGAATATCGATGACGATCTAGTAAAGTTGTATGGGCGCCGTAACGATTTAAATGTTTTATTTGCTTGCGTAGGTGTTCGATGTTCGGTGATTCCCTGAAGGTTTCTTTAAAGCTGCCTTTATTCTTAGTTTCTATCAGTTAGGAAGCAACAGGTGCTAATTTTCAGACACGCCTGATCCTAACGCCCATCTGAATGATTACAATATGAAGTTTAACTGTGATAAGATGTTGATTTTTAATAACATACACGGCTTTGTTAAGACATCGATGCTCGCTATGGCTTCCAAATGTTCACAAAGATATACATATATACGTATCTCGCCCCTGAGTTTTCAATATTTTAGCCCCCTTACATCACCTATAAGGACGAAACAATTACATGATGCAATTTGATTCACTGTGTGAGTGAATTATATCTAATTTTGTATTGAAAAGCGTGTTCTACTTGTGTTTCTAAGCCTTTTTCTCGAGGTGCTTGCGTAATGGCATATCGAGATTTTGGATTTGTATTTTCGGTAAGCATATCCATATTCTGTAATTTTCTGTTGATAATAACATCTTTTTATGAAAACAAATGACCGAATTATTCTGATGACCCGTTAAATATTAATTACAAAAATAAACTATGTACTTCTGAAATAGCAGCTTTTGACCCAAAATCCTATAACATATAATGAGAATAGATAAAACTTTTGTGAATTAAGGAAAAAAGCAACTTTCAAATATCTTTTTGTACAAACTTGACTAAATAACAAATGTATGTCCTGTTAACTACGTGCATCTGTTTATTCTGTTTTCTATCACAGCTTGTATTATAAATGTAAAAACATCGTTTCCCTGACAAAACGACGCGTATTGGTGCTAAACTTATATCTCAAACTGTAAAAATGTCATTATCTAACCAGAAATCTTTAATTGCATTGAAAAAGGCGGAATGAGGAAAATGCAATACAAGAAAGATTTTTTTTTCTGTGAAAGATTACATACCGCTTGTTTCGACAGCTCCTCTTTAACAATAGACAAGACAAACTTGATTTTAAAATTTGTTGGATGGCCTGTTGTTTATTGCTTAGAGTAATGTCAATTTCGAAAACATGTCAGATTTACGCTATTTTTTGTGTAGTTTATGTTTTCGTTGTTATAACTGGAAGCTATTAATATTTGATACCAGTAGCAAAAATCGAACCATGCGTGAAATAAAAGCGTCAAAGCAAAGCAGAGTTGTAAACTAAAGCATAAAAACGACACAGATGTGAACACGGAAGCGTCAAAATACACAGAGGTGTATTTTACTCAAACTTTGTTGTATCGTATGTTGTTATCATTAATTTAATTATGTAGAAATGAAGAAAAACAGACCACGGAGAACGCCGTGGGCATTGTCAGTAACATTGAAGCATAAACAATCTAACACTTCTCTACTCCTTAGCTTACTGCGGTATTTATAACACACTTAAATAATGTAAATAGGAAAACAAAAAACTTAATCATTTCTACGTAAATTAATGAAGTATGCAATATAAGTAAAACAAACGATTCGTTGAATTGTAAGTGATCAACTAAAGCACACCAGACTTTGTACATCATATCAAAATGAGCATTTGGAAGAAAATTCTATTTTTGAAATACTGAATCGGTCTTTAGATAAAAGAATGTCTTGCATATCAACTTATTTATGGTTTTCTGCATAGAAATATTTACATGCTTTACCCAATAAACTCTAACAGCAGTACAGATTAATAACGACGGCTACACTGTGATGGTAGTATTGTCACCGTGATGGTAGTACTGTCACTGTGTTGGTAGTATTGTCAGCTATACTGTGATGGTAGTATTGTCACTGTGTTGGTAGTATTGTCAGCTATACTGTGATGGTAGTATTGTTACTGTGTTGGTAGTATTGTCACTGTGATGGTAGTATTGTCAGCTACACTGTGATGGTAGTATTGTCACTGTGATGGTAGTATTGTCAGCTACACTGTGATAGTAGTATTGTCACTGTGATGGTAGTATTGTCAGCTACACTGTGATGGTAGTATTGTCACTGTGATGGTAGTATTGTCAGCTACACTGTGATGGTAGTATTGTCACTGTGATGGTAGTATTGTCACTGTGATGGTAGTATTGTCATTGTGATGGTAGCATTGTCACTGTGTTGGTAGCATTGTCAGCTATACTGTGATGGTAGTATTGTCACTGTGTTGGTAGTATTGTCACTGTGATGGTAGTATTGTCAGCTACACTGTGATGGTAGTATTGTCACTGTGATGGTAGTATTGTCACTGTGATGGTAGTATTGTCAGCTACACTGTGATAGTAGTACTGTCACTGTGATGGTAGTATTGTCAGCTACACTGTGATGGTAGTATTGTCACTGTGATGGTAGTATTGTCACTGTGATGGTAGTATTGTCAGCTACACTGTGATGGTAGTATTGTCACTGTGATGGTAGTATTGTCATTGTGATGGTAGTATTGCCACAGTGATGGTAGTATTGTCAGCTGGTAGTATTGTCACTGTGATGGTAGTATTGTCAGCTACACTGTGATGGTAGTATTGTCACTGTGATGGTAGTATTGTCACTGTGATGGTAGTATTGTCAGCTACACTGTGATGGTAGTATTGTCACTGTGAAGGTAGTATTGTCACTGTGATGGTAGTATTGTCAGCTACACTGTGATGGTAGCATTGTCACTGTGATGGTAGTATTGTCAGCTATACTGTGATGGTAGTATTGTCAGCTACACTGTGATGGTAGTATTGTCAATGTGATGGTAGCATTGTCACTGTGATGGTAGTATTGTCAGCTACACTGTGATAGTAGTATTGTCACTGTGAAGGTAGTATTGTCACTGTGATGGTAGTATTGTCAGCTACACTGTGATGGTAGTATTGTCACTATGATAGTAGTATTGTCAGATGCACTGTGATGGTAGTATTGTCACTGTGATGGTAGTATTGTCACTGTGATGGTAGTATTGTCACTGTGATGGTAGTATTGTCACTGTGATGGTAGTATTGTCAGCTACACTGTGATGGTAGTATCGTCAGTTACACTGTGATGGTAATATTGTCACTGTTATGGTAGTATTGTCATTGTGATGGTAGTATTGTCACTGTGATGGTAGTATTGTCATATACACTGTGATGGTAGTATTGTCAGCTACACTGTGATGGTAGTATTGTCACTGTGATGGTAGTATTGTCAGCTACACTGTGATGGTAGTATTGTCAGCTACACTGTGATGGTAGTATTGTCAGCTACACTGTGATGGTAGTATTGTCACTGTGATGGTAGTATTGTCAGCTACACTGTGATGGTAGTATTGTCACTATGATGGTAGTATTGTCACTGTGATGGTAGTATTGTCAGCTACACTGTGATGGTAATATTGTCACTGTGATGTAGTATTGTCACTGTGATGGTAGTACTGTCACTGTGATGGTAGTATTGTCAGCTACACTGTGATGGTAGTATTGTCAGCTACACTGTGATGGTAGTATTGTCACTGTGATGGTAGTATTGTCAGCTACACTGTGATGGTAGTATTGTCAGCTACACTGTGATGGTAGTATTGTCACTGTGATGGTAGTATTGTCAATGTGATGGTAGTATTGTCAGCTACACTGTGATGGTAGTATTGTCAGCTACACTGTGATGGTAGTATTGTCAGCTACACTGTGATGGTAGTATTGTCACTGTGATGGTAGTATTGTCACTGTGATGGTAGTATTGTCAGCTATACTATGATGGTAGTATTGTCAGCTACACTGTGATGGTTGTATTGTCACTGTGATGGTAGTATTGTCACTGTGTTGGTAGTATTGTCAGCTGTGATAGTAGAATTGATACTGTGATGGTAGTATTGTCACTGTGATGGTAGTATTGTCACTGTGATGGTAGTACTGTCACTGTGATGGTAGTATTGTCAGCTACACTGTGATAGAAGTATTGTCACTGTGAAGGTAGTATTGTCACTGTGATGGTCGTATTGTCATTGTGATGTTAGTATTGTCACTGTGATGGTAGTATTGTCACTGTGATGGTAGTATTGTCACTGTGATGGTAGTATTGTCAGCTACACTGTGATGGTAGTATTGTTACTGTGATGGTAGTATTGTCAGCTACTGTGATGGTAGTATTGTCACTGTGATGGTAGTATTGTCACTGTGATGGTAGTATTGTCATGTGATAGTATTGTCACTACATTCACTGTGATGGTAGTATTGTCACTGTGATGGTAGTATTGTCAGATACACTGTGATGGTAGTATTGTCAGCTACACTGTGATGGTAGTATTGTCACTGTGATGGTAGTATTGTCATATACACTGTGATGGTAGTATTGTCATTGTCACTGTGATGGTAGTATTGTCACACTGTGATGGTAGTATTGTCAGCTACACTGTGATGGTAGTATTGTCAGCTACACTGTGATGGTAGTATTGTCAGCTACACTGTGATGGTAGTATTGTCATTGTGATGGTAGTATTGTCACTGTGATGGTAGTATTGTCACTGTGATGGTAGTATTGTCAGCTACACTGTGATGGTAGTATTGTCACTGTGATGGTAGTATTGTCACTGTGATGGTAGTATTGTCACTGTGATGGTAGTATTGTCACTGTGATGGTAGTATTGTCACTGTGATGGTAGTATTGGCACTGTGATGGTAGTATTGTCACTGTGATGGTAGTATTGACATTATGATAGTAGTATTGTCAGCTACACTGTGATGGTAGTATTGTCACTGTGATGGTAGTATTGTCACTGTGATGGTAGTATTGTCAGCTACACTGTGATGGTAGTATTGTCACTGTGATGGTAGTATTGTCACTGTGATGGTAGTATTGTCAGCTACACTGTGATATTGTCAGCTACACTGTGATGGTAGTATTGTCACTGTGATGGTAGTATTGTCACGGTGATGGTAGTATTGTCGCTACACTGCTACACTGTGATGGTAGTATTGTCACTGTGATGGTAGTATGTACACTGTGATGTAGTTGTCATGTGTCAGTACACTGTGATGGTAGTATTGTCACTGTGATGGTAGTATTGTCAGTTACACTGTGAAGATATTATTGTCAGCTACACTGTGAAGGTATTATTGTCAGCTACACTGTGATGGTGGTATTGTCAGCTACACTGTGATTGTAGAATTGTCAGCTACTCTGTGATGGTAGTATTGTCAGCTACACTGTGATGGTAGTATTGTCACTATGATAGTAGTATTGTCAGATGCACTGTGATGGTAGTATTGTCAGCTACACTGTGATGGTAGTATTGTCATTGTGATGGTAGTATTGTCACTGTGATGGTAGTATTGTCAGCTACACTGTGATGGTAGTATTGTAATTATGATGGTAGTATTGTCACTGTGATGGTAGTATTGTCAATGTAATGGTAGTATTGTCAGCTAAACTGTGATGGTAGTATTGTCACTGTGATGGTAGTATTGTCAGCTACACTGTGATGGTAGTATTGTCAGCTACACTGTGATGGTAGTATTGTCAGCTACACTGTGATGGTAGTATTGTCAGCTACACTGTGATGGTAGTATTGTCAGCTACACTGTGATGGTAGTATTGTCACTGTGATGGTAGTATTGTCAGCTACACTGTGATGGTAGTATTGTCACTGTGATGGTAGTATTGTCAGCTACACTGTGATGGTAGTATTGTCAGCTTTACTGTGATGGTAGTTTTGTCAGCTACACTGTGATGGTAGTATTGTCAGCTACACTGTGATGGTAGTATTGTCACTGTGATGGTAGTATTGTCAGCTACACTGTGATGGTAGTATTGTCACTGTGATGGTAGTATTGTCAGCTACACTGTGATGGTAGTATTGTCACTGTGATGGTAGTATTGTCACTGTGATGGTAGTATTGTCAGCTACACTGTGATGGTAGTATTGTCACTGTGATGGTAGTATTGTCACTGTGACACTGTGATGGTAGTATTGTCACTGTGATGGTAGTATTGTCAGTTACACTGTGATGGTAGTATTGTCAGCTACACTGTGATGGTGGTATTGTCAGCTACACTGTGATGGTGGTATTGTCAGCTACACTGTGATGGTGGTATTGTCAGCTACACTGTGATGGTAGTATTGTCAGCTATGATGGTATTGTATTGTCACTCACTGTGATGGTAGTATTGTCAGCTACACTGTGATGGTAGTATTGTCAGCTACATTGTGATAGTATTGTCACTGTGATGGTAGTATTGTCAGCTACACTGTGATGATAGTATTTTCAGCTACACTGTGATGGTAGTATTGTCACTGTGATGGTAGTATTGTCACTGTGATGGTAGTATTGTCACTGTGATGGTAGTATTGTCAGCTACACTGTGATGGTAGTATTGTCACTGTGATGGTAGTATTGTCACTGTGATGGTAGTATTGTCAGCTACACTGTGATGGTAGTATTGTCACTGTGATGGTAGTATTGTCACTGTGATGGTATTGTCAGTTGTCAGCTACACTGTGATGGTAGTATTGTCACTGTGATGGTAGTATTGTCACTGTGATGGTAGTATTGTCAGCTACACTGTGATGGTAGTATTGTCACTGTGATGGTAGTATTGTCAGCTACACTGTGATGGTAGTATTGTCAGCTACACTGTGATGGTAGTATTATCAGCTACACTGTGATGGTAGTATTGTCACTGTGATGGTAGTATTGTCACTGTGATGGTAGTATTGTCATTGTGATGGTAGTATTGTCACTGTGATGGTAGTATTTTCAGCTACACTGTGATGGTAGTATTGTCACTGTGATGGTAGTATAGTCAGCTACACTGTGATGGTAGTATTGTCACTGTGATGGTAGTATTGTCAGCTACACTGTGATGGTAGTATTGTCACTGTGATGGTAGTATTGTCACTGTGATGGTAGTATTGTCACTGTGATGGTAGTATTGTCAGCTACACTGTGATGGTAGTATTGTCAGCTGCACTGACACTGAAATGTCGAAACCCAGACACAATTTTTGTTATGTGTGTGTTATTTGGATGATTTCCGGTGATTAGAACTAAAATTGGTGAAAAAATTAAATAGCGAGAAAATAGTGAAATGCTCACTTTATGACGGCCATGGTGAATCCCCTCTGCTCCACCCTACTTTAAGACGGCCATGGTGAAGCCCCTCTGCTCCACCCTAAAGTTCCCCATCCCAGACATACGTTTTGCTATTGATGTGTTGATATAAACGGCGAAAAAAGTTAATTAGTAAAAAATATTGAATACTTCGTATTATTATGGCCAAGATAAAGTGAACCCTCCCCCTTGTCCCACTCTTAATTTCCCGACCCTTGTTATCTTTTTATTTTATTTGTTTTTATTTGGAGGGACATGATTAAGTAGACCGATGGAAAAAAAAGAAATATCAATTGAAAACAAGGTGAAAACGGGCTTCACTTTACCATTTCACCATAATGGCGAAATGAGCCGCGGTTCAGTTTACCATGAGCTTCACTTTTTCATACTACACAAATATGCATGAATTTAATATGTTTACATTTGTATGTGACTGAATGCCGTGTTCTCACCAATATTATTATCTATGTTTATTTGATATATCCCATGTAATTCATTCACAAGAAATGTCTCCTAGTACACTTATGCGTTATGTGCAACGCGTTGTGTGTATGTTAGCTCTGTATGGCTGTATCCTCGAGACCCGTAGTGAGGGCGTTGGCTTTCCAACGGCGTTGTCATTGATGACGGGATAAGTGAGGTCTACCCCTAGACTCCAGTGTAAATCGTCCTTTGTTTGTGATGTACCAGTACTGGTGGGTCTCTCTTCGTGTCTTGTATCTATCTATCATTCACATCACTTCTTCACAGAGTGATTCCGACCAAGCGTTGCAGCATCCCACAAATTCTGAAAGTTGAAATAAACATAGTTTTCAAGATAGCATTTCATTAGTTGAGAGACTGTGTGTTAATCTGACGATGAAGAAAATCACAATTTCGAACTCGCAAAGGAGTTCATATTTAGGTTACAATCGTTGACTGTGGGATATGACATTTTTTTCACCCTAGTTTTTTTTTTTCAAAATTTACAAAATTTAGCGTTTGGAAAATAACCAAACAGAGTGAAAGGAATTACATATTCCACGACCAAAAGTTTGTGTGACCTGTTTCTCCCATAATGATAAGCCATTCCGAAGTTGATATGTCCTGTACCCACGTGTGATTTGTTTACGTCTTTAGGTGTTGTGTAATGATCTGACCGATAGTGACTAACAACGGCAAGAAAATACTGACGAATCAACATACTCATAGTCTAAGCACTGATTCAATAAATCCAGGGCAAAATATGACGAAAAGAAAAAATACAAGGAAACTCTGGAAAATGTACAACAAGAATAAGACCAGGTGTTCCAGAAGAGCAAGCGTCTTCTACTTTATCGCCGATACCCGCCATGTACGCCTTTGTTTATCCAACTAAATAATGTTACGTTCTCAGATGAGAACAAGGTAAACAATAAAGGAACCAACAGAATAGCTCAGAAGCATCAATCACGTCCAGCTTCATATCACACCAATAAATAGAATATTTCTCAATAAGATCATTAGAACGTCTGTAAGACTTTCCCATAATTTTCTTCAAACTGAATCTTTTGAAACGAGTTTATCCGTCAGTTATTTCTAGTACGAATATCGTGACAATTGCGACATATAACCACCATAGGTCTTGGAAGTTTCTATCCAGAAATGGAATATTCACAGTAGGAAAATTGCAATTATCACGTTTATCGCAAAACTTGTTGGTTCTGTTGTAAAATTGACAAGTTCTGATATACATGGAAATATTTAACTCGTTACAAATTATACCTATATTCCTATATAAATGCTTGAAGTGCCCTTTCGGTCAACGTTCATCCTGTCAGCCTGTCAAAACATATAGATTTATTGATATCTTGGGAGTTGGAAAGCATCCCGCTGAAAGATACTTCTGTGACCTGATGAGGGCTTATAAGTCATTTATACAATGATTTTGTCAAGTGTGATATAATATACTGTATATATTGAAATGTTTGAGGCCTTCTTTAATCGCTATTTTCGAGAACGATATAAGATTGCGAAAATATACGGTTTCAGAATATAGAATAGTTAGAGCAACATAAGCCGTTTGCAGGCATCAAGAAGAAAAGCATCCATTTATAAATCAATCAATCAATTAATCAATACTAGGTAAATAAATAAATGGATAAAAGAAAACAAATTTCACAGCAAAAGAAAGATCCCGGCTTTGTCAAATGGTGAGGAATGTGATATTCTTCAAATAGAGAGAAGATTGTTGTTTATCTTAAAAACGGCATTCTTTTAAGACTTAAAACAGTATGATATATAAGCTCATCCTTTGTTATACTATAACGAATGTTTAGTTTGTTTGTTTAACATGACGCAAAGTTTTTTCTTTTTCATTTCCCTAACTTAAAGGTGTATATCTCTTGAAAACATATAAGTAGGCTGCAAAAAGATTGGCGTGCGGAAATGACCGCGTCCAAACATGATGTAAGGAACCATATGAAATTTAAGTTTATAAATAAGAATGGCGCCGGCTGTTGTAAAGAGACGTGAGTTTCCGGAACGAAGCATAGGTAGTATGTATTCATTAGATTTGATAACATTTTTCCAAGATGGAGAATTCATTAATAAAAATTTGTAACCTTGTATTTTCATTGGGGAATTTTTAGCTTCTGGTCCCTGATAAACAGCGCAAACGTCTTAGCATGCGTATGCTGTTCTTCAGGGTGATCGACAGCAGACAGCAATTAGTCGTTATACGTTTTGTTAGAAACTATAAACTTCACTGAAATTGTAATTATTTTGAACACGACATTTTAACTTGTATCTACTTTTTAATGAAACATGTCATCTTACCCTTTGTTTGCTTTCATGAACATTTTACTTAAATTATGTATTACTGATATTTCCATTAATATGTTTAAATATTGCCATTTTTCTTGAAATATCAGCTAACCTCTTAACTATTGTCTTGAGAGTTTTACCAAAACATGGGGATACAATCATTAAAATTTGAAACCAGAGGGTACCAATGAAATACGCGGATGTTTCACTTGTTAGTTCTAGTTCTTTTACTAATAACTTTCCCACTGAAATCAAATCAAGATGTTTCACGCACAAAAAAGCCCCACACAAAAAATATAAAAAAAACAACTGAACATCAATATTAAGATATGAAATACATTCCTTAAAGTGTCTCTGTGTGTTGTTTCCATATCGAATCCATCACATATTAAGCATATAGTAAAACGATATAAGAAATGCACTCTTAGAACTTCCCGCTTAAGGGTATTTGATAGATCAGGTCTATAGATTTCGAATTCCTTAATATTCTTTCTGTTCTGAAGGTATGGAAGCAAGTAGAAGCGACAACACTAATAAAGATGGCCTTTCTTATAGAATTTCTAAAGATCAAAATAATTGATTTTTATCAATTTGTGAAAAAACTTAACTATTTTATCAACATGAAATGATAACGGTATGCCTACCGCCTACTACAAAACTGAGATTTGTAACATATCTTATCTGCCATCTTACCTCTGAACTGCTTTATTAAAACTTAGTATTTGTAAATTTATCTAAACTTTGAATTTCTCTGAATTTTGTTCTTATTTTTTTCTTTATTATTTTCTTTTAATATACAACAGAACAAGTGATTTGCTTATTGCACGCATGGTGGTCGATGTTGTAGTGTAAACTAACATCCGGACCGTCTCATTTGAAAATCTCCGGATAAACTGGTGTTTTGATTTGATCGTGGATCATTTGTTTTGATAGTGACAATAATCAGATAGACAGTTATCTACTGAAGGCAGAACCTTATATTCAACACAGTCTGTAACATTTTTTCAAACTTCAAAAATTATTTTTTTCTTGTTTTTGCCGTCGTCAGGGCATCTCAAATATTTACATATCAGTCTCTTAATTTTGCACTTTTTTCGTATGAAACTGATGTATGTTTATTTTGCCTATGTGAACCTTGATAAGAACCTTGAGTATAACAACTTGTCTGAGACTTAGGACATCTGGCCTCAACATTTGTATTTCATCCGTGTATATTTATGCACGTGCAGGCTTCATAGCTGACAATCTCAAATACTTACACTGGATAAGGTAAATAGAAAAAAACAATATTTGATTTTCATAATATTTCAATTTTTTTTGCCTCTTCTAATAAAATCTTGTTCTCATTTTGAAAAAAAAGGTCAGTTAGTTGAGGTACAACGGCACGTGTAAGTGCTCAAGCCAAAACCGCCTTTTTTAGATCACCCGCTTCCATCAAGATTTTTGGCGTAAATACATATAGGTGGTCATTTATCTATCAACAATCCCAGTATTTAACACACATCATCTACAGTGTATGAATGAGGTAGCGGTAGACAAGTTTTAAATGAAAGTTCACTCCGTGCGACAAAGAATGATGACTACTACGGATGTTCAGTTCCCTGCCAGTTTCCAAACCATAGCCTTGTTGAATCTAAGTGATTGAGAGACTCTCCTTACGTTGATAAATGTCAGCTATCAAAACGGATTTGATTTTGTAAGCTAGGCGAGATTCACGTATATCATGTTAAAATGATTGCACGTACGTTGCTTGTATCTTATTTTTCTGACAGGGGTCGTTGTTATTTGGAGGGAAAGTTCAAGTGCCCGTCATTAAAAAATCCTTTCGCTCCAAATATAACAAAGACGCACGTGCTTCGATGACTAAAATGAGGATACGGACAATCGACAGGATATCATGAAATAGATATCACCTACTGTTGTGATATTCTTCCTTAAGATATCACGTATATTGCTGTTGTATCTGAAATTTCACAAACTATTGACAGCAGCGTATTCTGGCATCTTGATCGGATACCGATTGAATACGATTTTCGCTGTTTCAATCTAATTTGCACTCATTAACAACAGTCTTTACTTCTTTAACAGTCCACCTATTAAAATGTTTATGTAAAGCGAAAAAATTACACAAGCTTATGTTTTAAGTTGTTTTAATTAGATTTCAACAAACTGTAATGCAGTTTCAATCCCTTACTAGTTTAAATATATTAGTAACTCCTCAGATTTTCAATTTTCACCAAAGGGAAGGCATTAAATTATATGTGATACAGACTGCATTTCATTTTCATACTTTGATCGTCAATCAAGCAAGCTTTGATGGAATTAGGAGATAATGATACAACAACAAATGGATGACGTAAACAAGTCTACACATCGTCATCCATCTGTTCCTATAACCCGAGTACGGCTACCGCACAACATTTCAACACGCCTGTAGGTCCCTGATCCATCAGAAAATTATCAAGTATACTCAAAACAACATCATGGGATCTGTATTTCGATGTATTGTACTTACATAATGATGTATTAATTATCAAAATCCTATCATACCGACGCCGCTTGAAGTATGATACAAAGAAAATACCACTTGTATTAATAGTACTAGGACAAATGTAAGGTGACCTCACTTAAGTTGAAGGTTTACTTTCCCAGCTGGCCCTTCAATCGACTTCCGTATTACAACCCTGCCGTCAACTGAATTGGACGTTAGATCAATAGTTACATAACATAAATATATTTGCGCGGCACCTTGTTGGGGTTCTGCCATCTCTAGTCTCATCACAAGTTCCAGACTTTCCATCTCGGCTATTTCTGGGTCCCAGTTGTTGAAACATTACAGGTGAACGAGTTTTTCTTCTGTTGTGTAGAAAAATGTTATGATTGTGCTGTAGGTACTACTGTGATACGTGTACTTTTAGCTGCCGTGCTTTCATCACTTAGTTCGAGTGCTTAATGTGGAACAGATTCAAAAGACTTAAATACAGTATATGTTAACCAGTAATGCCAATCAGTCATTTTTTTCCTTGTCAGTTGTTTTTACAAATTTTTACACCATCTAATTTAAAGTCTTGTCAAAAAAATTTTTTTCTTGAAATTCCATTTCTATGAGCCGCCATTTTCAGAATTGAGCTCTTGCTGGTGTATTCCCAGCCTTCATAAAGCAGGAAATGGTAGGCTTTTGATTCCACTTGCAAACCTCAAATCGTATAATGTTTGCGCTTCTCCACCATGAACGTATGACTTCGAACGGAATCTTTGACATTGAGACAGATGTGTTCCGGGTTTGCACTTGGTGTCTTATGTTTAATGTCAAATATGACGTCATAGGTCATCGTTCCTGTTACGATATCATATCTTAGTTCTGAACGTTTTCGTCGTATCGTAGGTAATTGATATATATACCATACATTCAAAACAACTTTTTTTGGTTTTGGTTTGGTGTTTTTTGTTTGTTTGTTTGTGTTTTTTTTCTTTTTTCTTTTTGTGTTTTTTTTAAAGGTATATTTTGCTTCCTTTTTTGTATCTAATTTTGTTTTGTTTTACATGGTTATGTCCAGTAGGTGTAGTTACATACATGTACTGTATATCCTTACTGTACGATTGATCGTAGGTCTGAATGTGGACCCCCATATGATTGTTCTACATAACAATTTGTTAAAATCTCATTTGTTGGTGTTTTCTTGTTGTTTTGCGGAGATGTCGGCGGCAGTGACATAAGCATTTCTGTATATTCGATTAGAGTATGGTAGTCGTGGTAAATGAAGCAGAATATGCTTATCCTTCTGGAACATCTACTGTTATTCTACTTGCAGTTTGTCAGGGATCTCTGTGGTAATCTGTATTTCGTTCATGGTTTGTCCTCATGTCGACAAGTTGGAGTTCGAAGTACGTGTTTTAATGTAGGTGTTCTCTTTCTTTCCATAAGCAACACGGAAACAATTTCTTTTTTAATTAAGATACAAAATATTTGCGCATCATGATCAATACCATATGAGAGGAAAAAAAGTTATGACTCTGCAAGAACATCAGGAAATTTACCCGATTCAGGAAGTTCTGCAAGATAATTCATTCTTAAATATCCCATGGAAGTAAAGTAATTGATTTCGGATTATCATTGTCAACATGGTAATTTTCCTTGGTAATGAGTTGATTTCTAAGGCTCTCTGGAGATTAGTATCAATCAGTACCACCCTTCAGTGAAACTTGGTTCTTGTATTTTCTGCTAGGACGGTCTAAAGGCAAATTTTATCCATGTTTAGTCCTAGACTTAAGTGTACTTACATTCGTGTGTATATATATTCAAACAGACTACCTACTGAAATAAAATCACCATTGGTATGTGATGTATCGGTTGGATAAATAAGTTTTTATTTGTACATGTTTTGAGGTTGAATTATGATTTTATTAACATGTCGGTATTTTGAAGTATACTTACACGTTTTTATAACTCATTACATGCTGCCAATGTAACACGTCGTGAACCAACACCAATTGTGATATCTGAACAAACAGTCATTTATTATATATATTTTGACGAGCTTGTAATTTTGGCCGTTATATGTCGCAATCATCTGAAATTTTATTGACAAATTATAACAAGATTATATGAAAGGAAAGCCTTGCGATGAGATAATTGATTTGATTTGTTGATTCGCTTCAGGAAAGAAGCGCACGTGAAAATCGTTATCAGATTAACCAAAATATATAAGTAAGTCAGCTATTGTAGTGGATGTGTTTTGTACTACCTGTGCATAGCTATAGAACAAGATAATACAAGAATATCGACCAAGTCTTGACATTAGCTGAACGTTTATGAAAAAAAGTTCACCTGGGTAAAGGAGGATATGTCTATGTGTTGTGAAGCTAAAATATTTTCTTCATCGACGAAGTTCTCTCTCTCATTGTCCATCCAAGTAATATCAAGAAAAGTTTCGACTAATTAACAAAACCGTAATTATAACCGGGTTAATTACTAAAACATGAAATGACATGCAGTTTAATCTAATTAGATTATAATGCTAACAAAATGAACCGTGGACAAGTTAGAATTAAGGCAAAAAATGTTTAGAACATTGACTGTTACTTACAAACAGCGAATAGCCGAGTTCCCACGACTTAAGGTTTGGTGTGTCTGTCAGATAGAAGGCACGGTTGTGCAAAAACCTGCAACTCAAAGGTAAACTAATTCCAGCTCCGAAATGAAGATCGCCATCTTTTATTGCGGTACAAAACTAAACAGACATTTTAAAAAATTTTAAAATGAGTGTGTTTTAAATCTATTTTATGAGTAACTGAACGAATAAACTATATCGTTTACAACTTGAAAGTTAATTTGGAGTACGCCGCGAAGTTTTATTTTTGTCTAATTCATCCAGTTTCAGACTATAACAGATTTGAATGTGAAAGAGTTAGATCAAATATTATATAACTCTTGAATACACAGCTCTACGATGGTATATGTAGCTTGTTCAGTAGGAGCTACGTAATTTGTTTCTGTGCGTGGTGAATTTGTATCATAAACATAAATCGGAATGATAAACGAAGCAAAAGCAAATGTAAGTAATAAAAGTATATGTAAAATATAAGAATTAAACCTGTATATAAAATGTATAAATTAACACGCTATTTGGAGACCATATGAGTAAAACAGACATTGAATGAGAAACTACCGACCAACACAATACAATAAGAGGACATTTGCATACAACAACTGGAGCTCTACAAGCCAAAATATGACCTACATACATCTATCAAAACCGTCCTTTACAAACTTAAAGGTTATAGAATTTTAAGGAACAATTACATTCCAAGCATACATGAATACCGATTGAAGTAATTGAAAATTTTATCTTCAGCTCAGAGAAATAAACATGTAATAACAGTTACAAATACCTACACTGTAATCTCTGAAAAGATGTAGGGAGTCGAGTAGGTATTTATAGAAGGAAACTTGAAAGCCTTTGCATGATAATTTAAAACCTTCTTTGAAGTCCCGTGTAATTACCAGACAACATTGTTTCACACCCGACCCCAATGCGGAAGTTTTGCATATAAAACCCATATCCAATGTTATTTTCTAAAAGATAATCCTAAATCTCCCTTTCTGTTTGGTCAACACTGTATTTCATGTTCTGTTTGATCAATACTATATTTCATGTTCTGTTTGATCAACACTGTATTTCATGTTCTGTTTGATCAATACTGTATTTCATGTTCTGTTTGATCAATACTGTATTTCATGTTCTGTTTGATCAATACTATATTTCATGTTCTGTTTGGTCAATACTATATTTCATGTTCTGTTTGATCAATACTATATTTCATGTTCTGTTTGATCAACACTGTATTTCATGTTCTGTTTGATCAATACTGTATTTCATGTTCTGTTTGATCAATACTATATTTCATGTTCTGTTTGGTCAATACTGTATTTCATGTTCTGTTTGATCAATACTATATTTCATGTTCTGTTTGATCAACACCGTATTTCATATTCTGTTTGATCAATACTATATTTCATGTTCTGTTTGGTCAACACCGTATTTCATGTTCTGTTTGATCAATACTGTAATTCATGTTCTGTTTGATCAATACTATATTTCATGTTCTGTTTGGTCAATACTGTATTTCATGTTCTGTTTGATCAATACTGTATTTCATGTTCTGTTTGATCAATACTGTATTTCATGTTCTGTTTGATCAATACTATATTTCATGTTCTGTTTGATCAATACTGTATTTCATGTTCTGTTTGATCAATACTGTATTTCATGTTCTGTTTGATCAATACTATATTTCATGTTCTGTTTGGTCAATACTGTATTTCATGTTCTGTTTGGTCAATACTGTATTTCATGTTCTGTTTGGTCAATACTGTATTTCATGTTCTGTTTGGTCAATACTGTATTTCATGTTCTGTTTGGTCAATACTGTATTTCATGTTCTGTTTGATCAATACTATATTTCATGTTCTGTTTGATTACTATATTTCATGTTCTGTTTGATCAATACTGTATTTCATGTTCTGTTTGATCAATACTGTATTTCATGTTGTGTTTGATCAATACTGTATTTCATGTTCTGTTTGGTCAATACTGTATTTCATGTTCTGTTTGGTCAATACTGTATTTCATGTTCTGTTTGATCAATACTGTATTTCATGTTCTGTTTGGTCAATACTGTATTTCATGTTCTGTTTGGTCAATACTATATTTCATGTTCTGTTTGGTCAATACTGTATTTCATGTTCTGTTTGATCAACACCGTATTTCATGTTCTGTTTGATCAATACTATATTTCATGTTCTGTTTGATCAATACTATATTTCATGTTCTGTTTGGTCAATACTGTATTTCATGTTCTGTTTGGTCAATACTATATTTCATGTTCTGTTTGGTCAATACTATATTTCATGTTCTGTTTGATCAATACTGTATTTCATGTTCTGTTTGGTCAATACTGTATTTCATGTTCTGTTTGATCAACACCGTATTTCATGTTCTGTTTGATCAATACTATATTTCATGTTCTGTTTGATCAATACTGTATTTCATGTTCTGTTTGATCAATACTGTATTTCATGTTCTGTTTGGTCAATACTGTATTTCATGTTCTGTTTGATCAATACTATATTTCATGTTCTGTTTGATCAATACTGTATTTCATGTTCTGTTTGATCAATACTGTATTTCATGTTCTGTTTGATCAATACTATATTTCATGTTCTGTTTGATCAACACCGTATTTCATGTTCTGTTTGATCAATACTATATTTCATGTTCTGTTTTAAAGGTTCATCTTAAATATCTTGATAAGCTTTATAAGTAAAACTTGTTTCCTATTCTGTTTCAGGTGATCAGTATGGGGATGTTTCAAGTTTCAATCATGTCTATATATAACTATCGAGGACAGAAAGACAATGGACACTGTTGCGATGGTAACCAGGAACGCCCGCCTTGTACAATGGAGTGCCGCACGTTTTTCTCGATTTGTCTGCTTCATTACATTACAGATGTACCTGACAATCCATCGTGTCCGTTTGGACATACATTCACGCCTGTCCTTGGCGGAAACACCATAAATGAGACAGCCCTAGCCGTCCTCAATTATTTCCCGCTTAAAATACCGTTTTCCTATGCTTGGCCGGTAAGTCATCTGTATTTTTCAAATAAGCAATGTAACACTTAACATTACACCAATCAGATATGCGAAAAGGTTTCTAAAAAGACTTAACAAAAGAAAAGCACGTTTTGAAACAAATATAGGTGTTAAATACACAATAGTCAAATCATAAATTAAACTAAGTCATACAGTTGTTTCTTCCTCCATAACTTGTCAGTGATTCTAAAGGTTGTCAAATTGGCACAGAAGCAGTATATCATATAGAAACCGATGTGACGTGATAAACATAAGAATGGTATTTAGATTCGATAACTGTTTTACCATATCATCACACTTTTTCTACCTTAGTAGACACGGGATTATAGTACAGTCGAAAACATGGTCGACTCCTTACCACCTCTTACAATACGGACGTAAGTGTTAGTACGCTTCACACTGGTCATTTTTCTGATAAAGGTGACAGTGTAGTCACCGAAACCTCACACTTATAACATCTATTATTTGTGTTATGAGAACTTATTTTCTAATTTGATGAAAAAGTGTTGACACTTTCTATTCTATAATCTTATACTTCCTTTTCATCAATTCTTCTATATTCTTTTAAACATTTTTACACAGCATTGGAAATGTCTAAATTTCTAAATGCCGAATTTATAAGTTCTGGAGATAAAAAGAATTTATGCTTAAATAAGATTACTAATGTAATCAAGAGTCGTAGTGATATACACTTCTAATCCGATCGTGATGTGTGGGAATCTGGATTTCGAGGTGGATAACAGATTCACACATGTGGCAAGCTTGTATTAATTAAAACCGCCTGGAATAAGGTTCTATTTTTAGCTATGTCGAAATACTGGAATGCCTGTAATCACAATATGTAATCGAGTATCGAGGAACATTGAAATTCCACGTAGGTTAATGTATTTGAAACTGTTAACGTTGTGATTAAAGTTGTAATAGAGTTTCGAAATTTTCTGGTAGCACGCATTTACTGTAATTCAGTATTTTAAAAATCTGTAACTAATGCCCTAATCAAAGTGATAGAACTTTCAATCTCGTCGCTGTTTACACAAATTTGTAATTCCTTGGAAAACAACGCCTTTGTGGCTGAGAGGCAGTATCGATACTCGTTCTATATGTCCAATTCCAGAGGTAAATTCATTATTCTAGTCGAATACATCATACCGTCAATGGCATGATTAAAATACTGATTATTTAAAGAAGTGTTAAAGAATGATGTAAACTGAGAGTATTGATTAGAACACATACGCATGGTAAATGATCTTAAAGGTGTGCTAGAGAAGAAGAAATCGGCCGACATCAAATAAATATGGTTGTTCCTAACTCGTTTTCCAGTCCTCGTCCATACCTTTAAAGTAATAGTTTCATGGCCTGCCTTTTTATAGGTGATGGGTGGTGCTGTGTGCTAGTGTTACACAAGTTTTCCAGCACTCAATCGAGAATAGTTTTTGGTTGCCATAGCCATTCATCTTCGCTTCTTGTGGACAATGAAAATGGGATTATTTCACCCATGATCCATCCTTAGATTCTAGTGCGCATGTGCTTTCTAAGCAATGGAATAAATGGAAATGAAGTCTTCCAAATATCATACGTTGCAACCCACAAGTCAAGGAACAAAACACCAATCATTACTCTCAACAAGTACTCCTGAAGGCGTCCGTCCGTCCGTCCTGCCGTACGTCCCGTCCCGTCCCGTTTAGGTTAAGAAAAAGCGATATAATTTCCTAGGTGTAAATTTATGAGAGATTAATTTAAGTTGATATTGGTAAAAGGTGAGGTAAGTTATGGTTAAAGCTAATGAGTTTAATTTTAGTTACATCAATTTTTGTGAGTTTTATTTCTAGTGATTTCATGGTTTATCTTAATCCACGAATTTATATGTCCACAAACTCTTAA
The DNA here is from genome assembly GCF_031769215.1 of Ylistrum balloti. Taxonomy (NCBI): domain Eukaryota; kingdom Metazoa; phylum Mollusca; class Bivalvia; order Pectinida; family Pectinidae; genus Ylistrum; species Ylistrum balloti. The sequence goes on along the minus strand of NW_026782130.1, from coordinate 65,090 downwards.
ATTAAATATAATTAGTTTATTAATCTGATTTTTAAACAAAATTAAGTGGATTTTTTTTCGGAAAAAACTAGAAAATTGATACCCACAGAAATATACGTTTTTTACAGTAAACGCTGTGCATGGTCATGTTCATAAGGTAGATGTTGATTAACATCTCATAATGATTTACAACAATCTAATTAGATTGAAAAGAAATGCCACGGATATATCCGGACTATTACTCTTGCAGAATTGTAAACTTTCTGTTGAAAACCCTGTTTTATTAGAGTAGTTTAATCAAGGATGAAATTCATTTATCTATAAAGAACAATTCACTTACACGCATCAGTTATGTACTTACGTGTATGATTTATCGGATTGACAAATAATCAGGCAGTGTTGTAGGCAGTCACCGATTCTAATTAAATCATCCTAGAATGATCAGATCGACGGGAGACCATCTTTTTAAACTTAATCACTTCTAAGTACCAGTATCCGCGTTTATGCGCTATTGACTTGTCTGTGAGGTTTTGGTCGGATTATCTGCTTATTACCTAACCTCTTTCACTTCCGTTCATTTCTTCCCAACCCCTCCATCCTCGTGTAAACCTCTGTCATAACCTCCTAAAGCCATAATATTCGCACAGACTTTACATAAGCCATTCTAGACATAAAATTTAAGTACCAGTGGTACACATCGTATCTATAATGCCGTATTTATATACAAATGTCCATAACTAACGTCACCTATTATTGTTGTCGAAGCCACGCTTACTTTCCTTCTTACGTATGAAAACATTTATTAAGCAATATTTCTATCGTAAACTCGTTAGATGCACAATTTATGACGGCACTCTATATTACCGCGGTGAAGCGAAGTGTGCCATCAGATTACTGTCCCGCAAAGATCTTTATCAGAGGGATAACAGATCACATGCTGCCTATTAAAATTCACTGCTGGGTGGTACTATCTTCACATTGATTAAAAGAAGTTAGTTTTTCGCAATAGCAAAACGTACCAGAGTAAAAAAAATCACTATATTGTGTTTAGAAGCATGATCGACAATCAAAACAGTTGAAATATAATCATTTCATCAATTAACTTGTCTGATTTAAAAAGAGAGTAAAAAACACATCTTGCAATGTATCTTTAAAATGTTCGTGACTTGATGATTTTATTTACAACCAGTTACCATTGACAATTATTTTGTGGTTATTTGTTGCTAAGGAACAAGTATAACCTATTTATTTATTTGCAAATAAAGTCATGGGTATTCCCAAATGCATCCAAAAGCCTTAATTCATTAACATGTTTTGATAAGAACAGTTTGAATCGCTGTTTGTTTAAAGGCTGCATGGTGGACATGTAAATATTATTCTCGAGGATGTATTAATGTGAATGTGTAGGTGTTTATCCTCAGACTTGACATTATCAAATGGAAACAACAGAGCATGTGTATAGTACTACTAAAGAAAAAGTTCAACTTCCGGTTCCGAGAACACTTTATATGATCGGATGATTATATTTCATGTAGATGCAATGTTTACAAACCGGGAAACACAGAGTAGCTATACAAGTAAACAAGGCCTCATACAAAATCAGGTTTAGATAATGTTATAAAAGACACTAGGTAGTTTGGTGTATAGAATACTCTGTCATTTAAACAGCCCGATAATGGCAGTTAAGTTCATACAAATGTTCACGTTTTCAGACATATAAATATATTTTAATTCGTATCATTTAAATACCTTAGAAAAAAGGCAAACATTCCTGACGAAACTGTATTTCTTCAGCAAAGATTATTATCATTGTTGTCATATCAACTTTTATGTACAACATCCTACCTTTAAATCGAGATAAAATAATGAATACCGCCAATGGATTTCTGAAGTTAACTTGATTTAGAACGATATGTGTCTTGTTTAACGTCGTATAGTAGATACGGGTATATCTAAACACATCAAAACAAGCTTTACTCCTCAAATTTATGTGGATTGCTGATAATTCAAATTGGAAATGACAATACGTGACTTCTGATGTGTTCCGTATCTGTTCTTATCATGTCATTTGATATTTAGTTATAACCTTACCTCTAGCGTATGTCCATAGATTTACTTGTATTTAAATTTTGTCACTTAAGCGTGTTTTTTGTTGTTTGTTTTTGTACGTGCCACCTTTTATTTACATACAATTTGTAATAGGTGAATCGGCATGTCTTTTAGCATAGGGAACTTATTCCACGGTGTTATCATTGATGAAAAAGCATGTAAATGCACACAACAACAGTTTCTTATCCTTCATACGATATTTTACAAAAAAGTAACGTGTCTTTGCAGCAGCCTGCACCTACATGCACTGTTGGTCTTGACAAGTCGGATAGGTCTGACTGACGTCTTGTAGGTCGTTGAGTTTGCTATAAAGCAGTTCACGCCTTTTGCAACGAATCTATACAGAGCACTTTACACAGAATGCTATACATATACTTACAACCCAGCTTGTAAACTTTGCACGTGCAGATCGTGTCGACATACGAACAAGGGTTTTCGACAGGACAAGTGAATGGTGAAGACAGGCCGTTTGTTTGGTATTCTTTAAACGTCACTTCAACATGATTCAGCATCTGGTCACTTTCACTTTCCATATATCAAGTACGCGTCGAGGTAGGATAGTCTGGAGATTATGGTATAATGACTATTGCACACGAAGGGAATTGTGACTAGAAAGCCCTGCTGACATCTGGTTAACGTTTGATTGGCAAAGAATGTAAAAACCATTCATTCTTTACAAGTTAAGTAATCAGTCTGACTGCAAGCTAGATGTGATAACCTTTATCTTTTTTTCATTTTTTTTTCACTTTGCAGTGTTGGATGCATTAGTGCCGATTATCAATGAAACACTGCCATACCACTGACGTAATAATGAAAACTTACCCATTGTCGTACTTACAGTAAAGACTGTGTATCTCCTCAAACATCTTATCCATCACGTCGACCAGGCACGATTGCCTATGTCACAACATCTGTTGAAGGGGATTTCCAAACTTGCTAACATGTTAATGTCATATATATGTATGTAAACTGCCAGATTTTTTATCTGCGTCGCGATGATGAAATCTGATGTACTTAGCAGTCAAGATGACCTAGTTTTACACTAATTCTCGTTATACCAGAAAACGATGTTGGTTTAAGAAATGATGTATGTATGTACCGAGTAATTTGTATCTGTTCGAAATCTAAATTCCCGTAATACAAGTAATACAAGAAAACGTTAAATTCTTATATACAGTCTGGCTTCCGACAAGACAAATATTTACGCTAAGCTGATGGTTGACAACTTTTTTTTTTATTTAGATGCGTTGCCTTTGAGAACGATATAAATTGTTTTTTTTAGTGTTTTGTGTTTGTTCGTTTTGTAATGATAAACAAAAACGTCATAGAAAACGACTGTTTCTACAATAACATATAATGTGATATTCGATGTAAAACGAGGTATATATTCGATGATTTGCGTTGTTTATCGAATATGTATGATATTTTGTATTTTCAGGGGACATTTACACTGGTGATAGATGTTTTACATGATGCCTTCCACAACAGAACACGCACAGGTACATTGTTTATAAGAATTATTGTCCTGCCACAAATACCTTTGTGTATGTATGTAGAGGGGATGTTATAGCATATGCACTATTGATACAGTAGATATTCTAACAACACTTACACATTGGCAGAAATGCTAACTTAATCTTTTGAATTTTATTGTATTGTCTCTTTGCATATTATTATATTAGAAGTTGGCATTAATATTCCTGTAAAGAGTGTAAGGAGGGAGCGGGCATGGTTCAACACTTCCTACAGTGTGGTTGTTTGTGTCCCTCGGGGAGCTGAGGGGGAGCATGGTTCAACGCTTCCTACCTGTCTGGCTGTTTGTGTGGTGTCTCTTGGGGAGCTGAGTGGAGGTGGGGGTAGGGGGCATGGTTCAACACTTCCTGCAGTGTGGTTGTTTGTGTCCCTCGCGGAGCTGAGGGGGAGCATGGTTCAACGCTTCCTACCTGTGTGGTTGTTTGGGTCCCTCGGGGAGCTTTTTCTGAGGGGGAGCATGGTTCAACGCTTCCTAATTGTGTGGTTGTTTGTGTCCCTCGGGGAGCTGAGGGGGAGCATGGTTCAACGCTTCCTACCTGTCTGGCTGTTTGTGTGGTGTCTCTTGGGGAGCTGAGTGGAGGTGGGGGCATGGTTCAACACTTCCTACCCGTTTGGTTGTTTGTCTTTTGGGGAGCTGAGGGGGAGCATGGTTCAACGCTTCCTACCTGTGTGGTTGTTTGTGTCTCTCAGGGAGCTGAGGGGGGAGCATGGTTCAACACTTCCTACCTGTCTGGCTGTTTGTGTGGTGTCTCTTGGGGAGCTGAGTGGAGGTAGGGGTAGGAGACATGGTTCAACACTTACTACCTGTGTGGTTGTTTGTGTCTCTCAGGGAGCTGAGGGAGGAGCATGGTTCAACGCTTCCTACATGTGTAGTTGTTTGTGTCTCTCAGGGAGCTGAGAGGGGAGCATGGTTCAACACTTCCTACCTGTCTGGCTGTTTGTGTGGTGTCTCTTGGGGAGCTGAGTGGAGGTGGGGGTAGGAGACATGGTTCAACACTTACTACCTGTGTGGTTGTTTGTGTCTCTCAGGAAGCTGAGGGAGGAGCATGGTTCAACGCTTCCTACCTGTGTGGTTGTTTGTGTCCCTCGGGGAGCTGAGGTAGGAACATTGTTCAACGCTTCCTACCTGTGTGGTTGTTTGTGTCCCTCGGGGAACTGAGGGAGGAACATTGTTCAACGCTTCCTACCTGTTTGGTTGTTTGTCTCTCAGGGAGCTGAGGGGGGAGCATGGTTCAACACTTCCTCCTACCTGTGTGGTTGTTGGTCTCTCAGGGACCTGAGGGGGGAGCATGGTTCAACACTTCCTACCTGTGTGGTTGTTTTTGTCTCTCGGGGAGCTGAGAAATGGACTAGTCCCTGCTTAGGTGGTCGTGCCCCCAACAAGAAAACATTTTAAACTACAATTGCTCTGGGTAACATGTCGAGGTCCTCCTTTATTTTGTTCAGTAAGGTAGTCACCAGATACTACAATGAGACCTGCATCAAAGAAATCACGGTGCAGTAGACCCTGGAAACAAACCAAAATGTTACGAGTAAAGACTGGTTAATTTTTTTTATATAATTCTCTACATAATATGAAGACCTTTCCTTCTCTAGTTTAAAATTCCAATATATTTAATTCTAATCATTTTAATCGTACAGATCGAAGCCAAAGAATATTGCGTTCCGTGGTAATCGACACACTTTATCCTCCCACTGTTTGGAAAAAAGAAACGGAAGTATCGGAATCAGTTGACCTTTTCTACAACTTCCGGGTCCTTTGCGATGAAAACTATTATGGCCCTGAATGTAACGTCATATGCAGACCCAGGAACGACAACCTCGGACATTACCTTTGTGATGAAAACGGTACAAAAACCTGCCTGCCAGGATGGGAAGGAGAACATTGTCAGCGAGGTAAAGGTCATTTATGAAGGATTTTAGACTTGTTTAATGAACAAAACTGTATTGTAAATTGGTCGTGTTAAGAAACCATATCGATTTTATCAAATCAGTTATCTCTTTCATGTTTTCGTAACGTTTTCGCTGAAAGGATTAGCGAACTTCACTATACATTGGTTTTTCATAACCTACATACTGCTTTCATTCATTCAAACAGTTACCTAAGGTTCTACACTAATTATCAGAAAAATGTGTACATGTATATGGCCATTACGAAGTCTATTAAATTATAGGACGAAAACACGTTTCTATGTGGATTTAATTTTCTTTACATGTCTGTCGGTCGTGGATTTTTTGTATTCGTGTCTTACATGTAGGTTACAAAATTGAAGTCTTTAGCATAACTAACAAGTCCTAGAAGGACGAAACATTTGTATGGTGCAGTTTTTCGTTAATAAGCCTTGTGTACAATTTTGAATCTACATGCTCCGAATGTATTTCACAACTATTTAAGACAAGAACCATTCGTCCTAATATCGGCAGATAGCTTGACTGCTTGTATTTTTTCTCGCTTTATATTCATTTATGTTTTTTTTGCTTGTCTAATACTGACTTTTGTTAGAATGCAAAATAAAACAATGGGCGCTGCTGTTTACTGCTTCATCTTTGTCGGACGCTCGTACACAATTTTTTCTGATTTGTTTCGGTGGTGTTCCTAAAACCGCGTCAGGAATTAAACTTTTAGTTTTTGTCTCATAATTATTCCTAACACTCGAGGTATTGGGAAACATACTAAAAAGTCTGGTACATTTTGAATAGGAACACAAACTCAACCCAATATCTGATATAACAGTGGATAGTATGCCATACTCTTAACGCTTTTTGTCAAGCTTATATATCTTTTTAGAATAAAATTGCGACTAGAGTGTACAGTTATACTGACCAGTACTTTTCATGTAACTTATGTAAAAGATGATATAAGAAACGCAATTTCTTTTTTTTTTCAATCTAACCTCAATATCCTGCTACGTTCTTCTCCTTCGTATGCCGTCATCGATTGTGTCTCGAACGAACCGGGAACAGATGTCAACTTCGGCCTTGTGTTTGATATCAATTATACAATGGGAGAATTTACAGCATGCAATAGGCATTCTTTAGAGGGTAGACAGGAATGTCTGCACGTAATCGTTGGGGAGGTCAAAGGTTGAGTGTGTGAACAGTTAATCTCTCATTGAAGCAATATGTTGGGTCAAGTTTTTTCTGAATGTACCGGCGGTGTAGACCAAACACTAGCTTTCTGGTGTTTGGTTCTCTTACAAACTGTTTGGGCATAAGGGACCTAGCTTGGTAACATTACCATGCCGACGGCAAACAGCATTCACGACGATTCTCCCATGATTCGAGGTATACCTTGCACTAGGTAGGAAGTAGTGAATCATGTGGTCAATATTATTAGAATCAACACCTAGCTAAAACATTGCTTAGTGTTTTAAATAGAGCACATTTATCAGAAGTGTTGATATTTTATCGCTTTGAAATAAACGCCTTCAGTACACGAATTGTGTGACGTGATATGAGTTTACGCCATCACAATGACTACACAAGATAAACATGTTTTGTGTTTGTTGACGATATAATCGTTTTTATTTCTTTCTCAAACTTTTTTATTGTTTTCCTGATACCGATATATTAAACTGTTAGATTTTTACATTTATCAGTTTAACTCAGATTTGCTTCGCGTTATGAAAAGCTGTATTTTACTTTACTGGATGGTACGAGAAAACCTATATACATATAAAACACAATAATATTTATTCCAAGGAGGTAGGGTTTATCAAGACACTCCAGACCTAGGTTGTAAACGGGAGAACTTGGACAATCTATAAACAGTTCTACTTCAAGGAAAATACACTATAAACAATGTGTCCACGCCTATACCATATGTGTGTTTCTTGCTAGACGTTCAACAGACAACATCAAGTATCGTTTGTTCTGAAAATGAATTACACGAGATAGTGTATGTTACAGTGTTAAATTCAATGGCTAAAGACCACAGTGTTCAATGATGGGTTAAACTATTGTTTAAACCTGGAAGGATAGTGTAGATATTCTAGTAGTAATATATATAATATCATTTGTGTGTCTATCGTTGATCCAAATCATTCGTCTTAAATTACAATGGAAAAGTTTTGTTCAGATTGTAACTTGTTTAGGCCTAGGAAGCTATCATGATTGTGATGTCACTGTGTCACTGTCGTCATAAAGAGGACGGGGGTATTTTTGTTACATTCATTTTGTACATCTTAAGACTCCTGTCAGTAGAATCTTGCTGCAGAATGTAAATTCTAGTAATCGTTGAGTTTGATATATATACCATTATCTGTACATAGAGGATGACGAGAGGTCGATTGGTGATTGTCTCCCCTGCTCTATACACAATTAACCCGGATAAACTGTTATTGATCACCGGCAGTGTTAACATCGTTAACCATGTTCATGCCTTAATCATCTCCGTTACACTGCTTTCCGTGATTGCTATTCCTTGTGAGAGCCTACCTACTGTGATTACTAAATATTCTGTACATAAAACAGCTTCCGTTGGGCAGTAAATATTGCTGTGAACGTACATAACTTTGTGTTTCCCGCTGAATGCGTTAAGATTTGGATTCAGCTAATCGCAGTTGTTATATATATATACATATATTTTCTACATATCAATATATATATATATATATATATATATATATTGATATGTAGAAAATACTGATTCAGACATATTTTATTGTCATAATCATCAGCAACCATCGGACACAAGTTATTACAACATTATTTAAGCCCTCTGCCAAAACAAATAACATCTACAGTATTTGGCAAACAAAGAGGTCGTAAATCTAGAAACATACTGAAAAGTGACATTGACCTACAAACTAAGGAAAGAAATCAGACTTATTGTAATCTGATTTTTTTGTGGTAGATTTAAGGAAATTCTGCACATTTTAAAATATCATTACATTTGTGTCTACCGGCAGATTTTCATTTTCAGAAAGAAGTAAGATTAAATGAAAAAACAAAAGCTTCATTTTCTGGTATAAGGAAAAACAAAGGTCTCTGCGGTTTCATAATTGCGACAATCAAAGAAAAATGGAAAATATTTTTCCAAGGGTTTCCGCATGGCCATTCGACGTCATCAGTCAGATTTACACAAAATAAATCATTTAATAAAAAAACTACATCGACAATAATACATTATTGTTGGTATGCAAATCCATTGTTGCGCTAATTCACCTTTAAATGACAATCCAAAGTAAGAAGTTAAAAATTGTACAGTTACAGTATTATCAACAGACAATAGTAAGGAGTCGCTCACGGGCGCGTGTGGATATAACGTTATGAATTCCGCGCGTTTTAAAATACCTCCGCGAATTGAAGTCCGTTTGAGATATTTCTTTTACGAATCTCATAAGAATAGATATTGGAATTTTGTGTTCACCAAGGGATAAATGAGATATGAGAAATATTGATTTTTTAAAGTTCGTTTTGTTATATGGTATACTAAGGAGGGAAACAATAGACTGTTTTATTCGGGTATTTTTCAGGCCGGCAAACTGAATATTTTCGTTATTTTGGTGTCTGTGAACTTCGGAATAGATAAAAAAAACTGTGTAACTTTCTGTACTCTCTATATTGAAACATTGTTCTTATTTTCAGCTCTTTGTCTCGACACGTGCAACAAGACAAATGGGATATGCGAGGAACCCTTCACCTGTCGGTAAGCGTTAAGACTTGAGCATTCAACTGTGTGGGATTTTGGTTTTGATATGTTAGCGTGGAATTTGCAGAGTCAACAATAGATATCATTTGAAACATCTAGCGTTTGCTCAGACGCCGGAATTGTCTTAAGGAGTTTACATTGATGACAGATGTAAGAGCACTCGCAGGGAGGGTCACATTCATTCTGTTTCTATCGGCAGATTTAATTTGCCAAACTACAGCATAAGGGAAATAACTCCAGTTTACTATGTTGTATTGCAATTAATATATCGTTTTTACCTTCGAATTTAAATTTGAGAGAACGGACTGGATGAAATTTTTTTCTGTTTATACGGTAATTATCAAATGTTACACTTTGTTTGAAACAGTTAAGAACTGATTTATGGACATTTGCTTTCGTAGACAAATAGTTAACACGAAACCAAGTAAAAAGAAACTGCATATCTACTTTGAGCAGTTCATTATTCATGGATACACATCAAAGAAAAGTAATATTCAGCGAAAATTTACGACTTCATAGTAGTAGACGCATCCTGGGTCTCACTTGAAATGGATTTATTTGAGTCATTACATATTTCCCATGGTATATTTTTGGTTTCCAAAGACACGTTTGGAAAAATAGCTTATTCTATACACATACCCTGTCTAATTCGCGGAGAAGATCTTAAATCAATTTGTATCTACTTGACGCTTAATTTTTTTTATGACAAATGTATCCACGATATCATGTACGAGTACGTATGCATTGCTATTAAAACATATATTTTCGTGGGACTTTAAATTTCGCGATAAATAAATACAGGATTTCGTTGTAATTTGATTTCGTGGAAAATTCTGCACTCACGATACCCAACAATACTGAATTGCTTGTCAGTTTTAACTGTTTTTAAGTACGAGGACATATGTATTCGTGGGTCTTACCTACGATATCAACGAAAATATATACCCACGGTAGATTAATAAGTTTACAATAACTTACAGCTCTGTTTAGATACTTCCGTTTGAATCTGTATACAAAACATAGTTACCCAGAATTCTTTATCAAAATTATAGCCCTGGTGAAAGCAAGGTAGCTATAATGTCTGTAAATATCTATGTTTTGAAAAATAAATATATGTTATGAACATCAGGTAATAATTACGTTTATTTTCACAACAGCTGCATTATGGGATGGACTGGCGAGTCCTGTGACCAGTGTCTAACCCATCCTAAATGTATGAACGGATATTGTTTACAGCCCTCGCAATGTATTTGTCTGGGTGGATGGCGGGGAGAGTATTGTAACATTGGTAAGTACCAAAACCTTGAACATATTTGTTTTAACGAAGAACGGGAAACTATCAGCCTTTATATCTGTTTGATTGATGTGATACTAGCCATAATTTACATGGATCAAGTTTATTTCGTACAAAATGTAAAACACAGGTAAAACGGTAAAATTTTAAGTCTGTTTAAGCCATATTACCTACTTAGGTTAGAAATAAATTCCTACTTTTCATGTCCTTTAAACACTCGCCATTGTCCAAACACAGATTAGATTCTAGTATGTAGATTTAGAGATGAGATGGATTTTTAGAAAAATACATTGGAATTATCGTTGATATCGCCTTCATATGCGGAGCATAATAACATAGATCTATATTCATAAGGTATTTTTTTTTTGTATGATATCACGTGTTTTGAAATGTGTTGTCTTTGTATATGACGTTATGGCAGGTAAGATTTGTTTTTCGTTGTATCATCCAACCCAGTCCAAGTGTAGAGATGGCTGTCTAAAAACACGTATTGTTAAGCATAAGAGGAAAACTTTCATGAACATTTGTTTCTTTTTCACATATTTCCAGACACGAATTTTTGTATGAAGACCCAGCCGTGTTTGAACGGAGGAACTTGTATTTTTAATTTACAATCTAACTACACATGCTTATGTCATCACAACTTTACTGGAATTCACTGTGAAAACCCGCTATGTTACCCAGGATTCTGTGAAAATGATGGTCTCTGCCAGGTTGGTATCTAACAACCAATGTGTGTTGTTGTTACTCGCGGTGTGCCATAGATTGACCAATGACGCGTCTTTATGTTTAAAGAAAATATGGTGACGAAAGCGAAATGTATGAAAGCTTGCACAGTGTCTAAAGTTATAAAAGGATATGTTTAGAATATATATAAGATAGAAGTTTCCCTTTTATCATTCAATCCTTCGATCCTAGGTTAAATCAAAATAAAATGGTTTTACTATTTAAGCGTATAAGGATGAAACTGCAAAATGTTTTAACAGAAAAGTTATTGTACGGAAGACTGCTGGTACCAATGGTGAAAATATTTTGCGGCGTCTATTATCACTGCTTTTGGTGTCTTTTATGACCTTACAAATGGTCTTCCTTGATACGTGTGCAATGTTTATTTATTCAGTGTGTTAAGCTTGTTTATACGTAACTGAATTCTTGCTTTTGTTTTGACGAACATGTTGTCACTATAATTGAAATAACTTTTTTTTCAAACTTAATATGAAACATTTTTCACTTCCACTTAATGCTCTGTTTTACTCCAGGACGAAGAACGTGGGCCGATATGTACGTGTCCACCAGGGTATCACGGAGTAAGATGTGAGATTCCTGTCCCCACATGTCTAGAGATTGAGTGCAGAAATAACGGCACGTGTATAATGAAGGATTTCGGCGCTACGTGTGATTGCGTGGCACCGTTTATCGGAAAGAGGTGTGAAACGTATAAAAACCCATGTGACGCTGTTCCTTGTAAAAATGGTGAGTTAGAAAAAAATCATTCAATTTTCGATCACAATTTCATCTGTTATAGGTAAAATAAGACTTATTGTGATATATATGAATAGTTACAATTAGAACGGCTACTGTTCTGGACGAAAACATTTCTTATAATTAACGTGAAATAATATCATAATCGCGGGTAAAAGAAAGCTAGCATACATTTATATACAAATGTATATGATAATGAAATGGACACAGAAGATGCTTAATAATTTTCAAATGTTTAATACATTTATTTATTTACATTTTCTGTTGTGTCATTTTCAGGGAAATGTTTCAATAAAAGCAGTTCCTATACGTGCTTATGTGAAGAGGGTTATAAGGGAGATAACTGTGATATAACTGTCGATCTCTGTGACGACTACATTTGTCACAATGGTGGCACGTGTTTCCTAGATAGTTCAAGTAAACTTCCTGTATGTGCTTGTGGAGACAATTATTCTGGATATGACTGTAGAAACACTATAGATCTTTGTGTTGATCATCAATGTCAAAATGGCGGATCTTGTAAAGTGACATCATCAAATTTTAAATGTGAATGTACGGATGGATATTCCGGTGATTATTGTGAACACAAACGTGACTCATGTGAAAATATTGTTTGTAAAAATGGCGGTATTTGTAAACATTTTGAGAATTCCACCAAATGTGTATGTGGCATTCACTACAAGGGACGGCAGTGTGAGGTTCCTCTTCTTCAATCCGACCAATCAGCAACACACCCGACTCTGGGGGACAGAGACCGAGATATGGGTTACGTAAACAGAGGATACATTCTTCATCTCACGATCTACACAACAACGGGAACAACGCTTATAATAACATATTTTGGTAAACTATTAACACTTTAAATTTTTTTAATAATCTAATTTTATGAAGATATTTGCTGTACCTGCTTTCAAAGAATTTGATTTTACAGAAAAAAATTAAGACTTTATAGAGAGTAGAAATATCAAAGTGTTCTTGGATAAAAGGATAACTCTAAACACCACTACTGTGACTCAAGTATGACGTCATTAACAACATGAATGATTTCCCTACGATACAAAACAGGCGTGTCAGCTGTTTCGTAAGTCTATTTTTGCTCCTGTTTTACATAAAAAACAGATCTTACATTGCAGAACATGTCAACACGTCAGACTGTTAAAAATGAACTGTTTTGTAGTTTTGAAACCCTTAAAGGAATGTAACCTTGTAAAATACAAGCAACAATATGCCGCTCGGCTAGAGAGATTTCTTTTAGCTCGATAGGTTGAGGGTTAGAATAGTAAGACAGAGGTTCCGGGTTAGTGGAGACATTTAAATAATGACCTATGTTACATTATCCCCCCTCCCCCACGTGGGAACTCCGGATCAATGCTTAGCGTTAACTTTTAATCATATTCCATCACAGTTGTCACCCTTCCATTTTCGCCGTGAATGGCAGACGAGCCATCGTGGAAGTGACATGTGAAAGACATTGAGTCGATACAATTTGGAGAACAAGAACCACGTGATACGGTGATTTGACGAGTGTTCCAAAGACATGCGTTGTATCGGGGAATTACGTACGAAAACTGCCTAGAACCAGAATTTTAATCTACAAAACCGTACATCATTAGTATCCGTCATGAGAACTAAATGTTGACTATATATATTTTTAAATTCAACAAACCTAGTTTTACGTGCTTGAATTTTTTCTCGATTTTATTTCGGTAAAATAAACATTGGTGGCCATGGTTACAGGGAAAGTCGAAGGGTTTGGTACCCTCAGATGTCATGACATCATTCAGTCTATAAATCGGCTTATTTCCGGGCAACCATAGCTAAAACACCCCCATAAAACATCAATATCAAGTGTTCAAAACTCATTGAAAAGGAATTAACTCCAATAACACAGTAAATCTTAATCAACCATAATGACATGGAGCTACACATGTAACTCTAAAGTTGCTGATGTTTTACTAAATATAAACCAAGCTACATTCTTGTAACTGTGGTCATGAACTGTAGGTAGCTTAACTAACACTAACCTTACGATGCAGACGCTATTTACTAAGCGTCAATGGTCGTAACTATTTACGATGTGTTGATGAAACGTTATTCTCAGAAATAAATGTTTTATTTATGACGTTATTCTGTTGTTGATTTACAATTGTGAATAAACCATGTTTTTGATCAAATTTTGTTTATTTTTAATGCACAATTACAGACTTTTTCCTTCAAGCAAACATGTTCTGAAACCCATGGCTTATCAATAAGCCAATAATGGATTCGTTAATTGTTGTTTTTTTTACTCGTTTGTACACTTGACACGCAGGTGACGAACACCTGTAGCATACCAAATCTAATTACATTTGTTTACTAATAATAATGATAATATTGTTATGATATTGATAAACAACAAGATAATGTTGTCATGTTACGTTATCTAAATTAATAAAACCGGAGGCTTTCAATGGAGAATGTATTAGGTTGTAAGACGACACATCGGAAAAGAAGCGTGAGGAGACTTCCAATTCAGTAGGTTTATCTTTAACAGAAAGCCCTGTAATATCATGTTCTCAAATAGATTGTGCTACACAATATCTAGCATATACCTAGATCCACCAAATAGATATTGAATGTGAAAATTAAATATATCTCATCAATTAGAAAACACCTTTTTCGGAAATAGCCATATTTGGGTAAAGAGGTTAAACATCTAATTAAATGTGGTACATTGAAGCTCTGAAACATATTGATATTGTAGATATACTGACAGAAATTAGAACTAGAAAGTGGCATTGTTTGTTGATGATTAGAAGCAGTAGGAAATAACTATTAAATGAATTAATAAACATTACAAGGCGAATGTTATTTGAACGGATAATCACTTAAAATGGTAGCATCTCATCATAACTGGATGAATGATAGATATAGTTAATTGATACCAATACTGAAATAGATTGACATATGGTGATATTGACTACAACAAAACAAGAAAATAACAACCCGTCAACATAATCATAATTTTTACTAAACATTGATAACTAAACTAGGGCAAATTATGAACAAAAGAAAGGTTTACACGTAGGCTCATGAACAAAAGTCCAGCTTCACATATTTTAAAACTCATTTGTAACGAATTCATGCACGAAAATCGTGATAATGGCAACAGGCCATTTAATATCGAATCAACTTCGCCATGCAGTACAAATTATTCGGGGTTTAAGGACCAAAACAAAAGGTTGAAAAATACCAATATATTATGCCGACTAAAACTATCTACAAAATAATAATAATAATGATAAATATTATTAAAATTGTGTGATTATACACAAATAAAAGATATTATTTTCATTTCAAATGCCGTGTCTTGAAAATGTTGTTAGCATGTAGTGCGCAACAAGCGACCTCTTGGCAGGTCACAATATTGTGTAAATTCTTAGATTCCTATTGTAAATTGTTTCTGAAAATAAAGTGATATTTATTCCTTCCGTTTGACAAGGCCCACAGAGGACAACTTGTTCGCTTTGTTTTGTTTTCCCGCAAATTATCCTACATTGGTAGTATTTTATGGTAAGTTGTCGCTTTAATGAATTAGTTTTCCTGTTTTGGTGCATTAATTGCCTATTGCGGATACACGTTGTAAATTGTACATGCCAATAAATATACGAGATTGCAAATACATGTAATGAAAATTGTATAAATGTGACTTGAAAATAAGCGATAAAAAGAACGCTCCAGTTCCCGTGGTTCATATTTGGCGAGTAGGAAATGGTTAACGACTACAAATGTTGTTAATGCAGGATATGAAGCAACTCAGGAATACGTGATTAACTGCTTTCCTATTTGTTCTGCTTTTCTTATCATTCAAAATGAACCTTTAAAACGAGAGACTTAATTAAACGCAAGCTTCCAGTTTGTATGAAGGAGTGATGTTTTTAATGCTACAGTTACCATATTTGAACTCAATATAAATTAAAACATGACTTTCAAAAATCATAGTGTTTCCAATTCATTTTCATACGATTAATAAATAATGTGAAACACTGTTTTTTTTACATCTTTATATGGATTTTTAAAAATAATCCCCCTCCCGCTTTCCTCTCTCTGATCAGTAATGGATTAATGAAAGCATGAAAGGCTATTGAAAGCTTAAGTAGGCAACATGATGGATCCTGAATATTATCTTTTCATTTCAATGTTTCTTAATGTATACGTTATTTTTCTATCCCATAATACTTGTCAAAGAGTACACGTGCGTCATACTAAAGGCGCCCAGATTCTTTGGCTATCATCGCAATCCCATCGCCGATGCAGAAAACCGCTATACAGAATCTGTTCAATCCATGTACTGAATACAAGATAGGTTTATGCATCGTTAAATAACAGAGAGGTAATTAGATTTGTCAGCTTTAAAGACGATAGCACGCCAATCCAATACTACAATTAAGTTGCGATTGTAATCTCAATATTCCTGTTATTGGTTCAATTTCGTACCCAGTATTTCAGGTGTCGTATACGATAATCGCCGGAAGTGATAATTTCAGTCAATCTTTTACCGGAAGTAGTAATTTTATTCAATCGTATAGTGAAATGACGATCAATCACCCAGCATAATAGACTTATCCTATGAATACTCAAAGACACTAGAACGGAAAAGGTTTCCTCCGTCCATTCTGAACAAACTATGATACTTTTCGTATGTTTATTACTTCGATTGATAACGACCCCATTCAACTTGCTACTCGTGGTTGGTCTATAGAAATTGCTACAATTTGAACATAAATATCCTATCTAACTAGCTACTCTACCCACTTAAGACTTTAGTCCAGGGCGACCACATGGTATGTTTTGTATGAGACTGAAATACAGTACAGAGATAGTCAAGAGATATTTGTTTGCAAGTACCGGAAATGGTTCGGTATTTTGGCGTACACATATATGGTATAAAATAGTTAACAAGTCTTATCATTATTGTTGAAGCTGTGTTTCTACATATACTGCTCATACAAACATTTTATTGGATAACAAATTTGATATTCACAAATACTGATATTAATGTACGTGCGCTTATAGTATTTCAAACATTATCTAATTTCACTCTAATTGTCAGATTTACATGTTTGTAAAATAGAGAATATAGTCGACCATTATGGCAGCGATACTTGCGTGTACGTCTATACAACAGGTGAAAGTGAAATCATGGATCTGTCTTTTACCCTTGATGGCTGTTATACTGCGTACAATAAATGCCGAAGCTTCTTACAATTCTTTCTCTCAAAACATACAAGTGGCACAGGAAACAGAAGGATCTGGTTCGGATTCCGGTCTTTTGGTTGATATGGCCACGAGATCTAAGCTAGAGTGCAGCATCAGGTGTTTCGCTACACCTGGCTGTAAAGGATTCATCTCCAGTGGCTTGGCGCCAAGTATAAAATGCCAGTTGTTCAACAGAATACTTCGGAAGCTGCATACCCCGGTATCTGACACTTCTGCTCTGTACTATCGCCTGGATATTGGTATGTTAAGGACTATTTTAATTTTTGTTCTTTGTTGTATTAGGCTTGTATTCAGATTTGAACTTTTTCTGTGTATTTCTGTTATGATACTGTGAATGTTTTTATATTGGTTCTCAAAGAGAACGAAAACATTACCATATCAATCACCGATCCTTATAATATAACTTTTACACTGATTTCTAAACGTACTTACTTCCATATTAATTATAAGTTTGTTATCACTTGCCTTTCAAATTCATTTAAAACAGACTCTGCTTTCGGTATTAAGTAAATATGATTAATTTCGGACTAAAAGACAATGTCTTTTTAACTAAATAGCAAAAAATACTGGTATTGCACCTGCGCGTGGCACTTGATAAAATACGCGAGGCAATTAACTTCCAGCCGAAAGCCGAAAAGTTGCATGTATTTTGAATGATACAAGTTTTGAAATTAAGCATTAAAATATACTTAACAATAGCGGAATGATTTTACATTCACAACATTTTCGACCCAAAACTAATTGAACGTGGTTCTGGTAAATTTAATGTTATCCTCTCATGTAAACAAAACCACAGTTTCATTTTTACATTCGTTTATGTGAGTTTGCCGACGTAGATTAACAGCATTGACGAGCAGCTGCTTCTCAAATTTTCTATGAGGCCACAAAGTGCTTACTGTCAGTCCCTCTATTGGAATCAATATGGCATCAATTAATGCCGATGATTATGAATTAACTTCTCATTTCTAGGTTCTCGGCTGGAATTGAATAAATCTACATCAACAGATTAAAGCAATGGAGCCCAAAATGTTTAATCGAAAAAGATATAGTTACGTCGAGATCGATTTAATCATGTATAAAACAACATTTTATGAGAATATTTCAATTAACTGTAAATAAAGCAAATGACTAAACTAGATGATACCAACATGTAAACAAAATCGTTAAAGTGTATTTGTGCATGCGTGGCGACTTATATAAGTGTGAGTTAATTAAAGCAATTATTGTTTACGTTCAGCAAAATGTTTATCACATGTATATAGCATAATGAAATATCTGCTAATTATACAATTATGACTAAATATAATAAATAGATAGATAAATCCTCAGATATTATTAATTAATTACATAATGTGAATAACGTAGATGATACAAATGAAGTTTATCCATACGATATCTGTGATGTATTTATAAAGATCGGATATGTCGAAAATTTTTGTTGGAAGCTTTCGAGTTCATATAATTTTATTGCTATCGATGAATCCACTCCACGACCATACGTAGTCTATATATTAACGTTTAGGTCTTAAAAGTAAGAAATTCTATTCTTAAAACGTTCTGTTAAAAGGTGTTAGAAGTTTTCACAGTTCGGACTTATAGTTACGATAAAAGCAACAAGTACGAATGTGTCAACATAATCATTGTCAAAACAGTTCGGCCTTAGAGGTACGATAAAAGCAACAAGTACGAAGGTGTCAACATAATCATTGTCAAAACAGTTCGGCCTTATAGTTACGATAAAAGCAACAAGTACGATTGTATCAACATAATTATTGTCAAAACAGTTCGGTCTTATAGTTACGATAAAAGCAACAAGTACGAAGGTGTCAACATAATCATTGTCAAAACAGTTCGGCCTTATAGTTACGATAAAAGCAACAAGTACGAAGGTGTCAACATAATCATTGTCAAAACAGTTCGGCCTTATAGTTACGATAAAAGCAACAAGTACGAATGTGTCAACATAATCATTGTCAAAACTCAAATTCAATAGCTAGGAGAAAATATGAATTAATGAAATACTTACACGGAAACTCCTGGGAAAGTAAAAGGAGAATAAGACCGAGTGTTCCGGAAGAGTAAGCGTCTTCTGCTTCAACGACGACACCCGCCATGTAAATATTGGTCAGTTCAGAAAAAGTAATGTCATGCTTTCAAACGAGAACAAGGCATAAAACAACGGACAGTAACGAACATCTAGCTTCATACTACACAAAGAGATAGAATATTTCTGTATGTGACCTTAAACCTTCCTCATAATTTGTGCGTAATATCTTTGAGAGGATTTCAAGTTCATCTTCTTTGATGTGTTCGCTGTTATTACTCTCTACTCTAGAATTTTCTACTACAAGTTTGAATTTCATCAAACAACATCATACCGAACCTAAATGTTCCACAATAGCTGGAACACACGTTTCGGTAGTTGAATATCTTTTGTTGTAATTAACTCCCTTACCATCACTGACGAGACGAGCCCTAGAAGGGCGAAACAGTTGTATGATGTAACATCCTAGAAGGACGATACAGTTGTGTGATACAGTTTTATAAATTGTTAGACCCTCTGTATGTAAGTCTTAATTTGTAGTAAAAGGTGTTTTTCTTTTGCACAATCTCCCACCATTATATGTAATTTTTTGATATCACGATTCAGATCTGATTTAAGATTTGACTGTGGGTCTCTGTCTGTATCATTGACAACATTCGTCAATAAAATCTGGTCATTCATTACTACCACGAAACATTACAAAGCGAAACCACTAGAGAAGCCTTTGAGCATCACAAAGGCCTATATTCGGATCTACATGATATCTATATCAGAAATCAAGATATTGGAAACTAGTCCTTGAAATCCGATCTGCCAGGATGGGTTTACACTCTGTGAGATTATAATTTGGAGTCAATATCAATTTTCATATGTCGTGTTTCAATGTTGTTAAGTAGCTTACCAGGGGTTCCATTTAATACGGATTGTTTGGTCTTTATCAAGTAGAATGTTAAATTTCTTAAAATACTGTTAATCATTTATTTTTACGACAGTTATAAACCCTTATTTGGATACATTCTTATTCCATATTGTGACGACACAATTCGTAAGGAGCAGGGAAATTATGAATACACAGTAAAAATAATGAGAACCTTCAGTTACATAAACTTCCTCCAAATGTTACTACAACTATGTTAAATATACATATGAGATAATATGAAATACTAAACTGGTAACAAAATAGAATTGTGATCAATCTAGATCTCTCTTGATATCGTTACTGTATTGGACTACCTGGTAGATGAAGGCACTAAACTTTCTAGAACACGAGGTGTTAATCAAAATGTGGTTGATTCACGTAAGACAATGACCTGAACTTATAACCATGTAAGCCATCATGAACAATTTTTAGCTGTTTTTCAGAATAATAACAAATACAAACATTTGCATATTTATAATCTCAAGATTAATAATGAGACCTTTGTGTAGCTCCATTGCTATACGGGTTTATGATGAATAAATATGCTTTGATATGCGCAATCTATATAGAAATATTGTTGAACTCATATTCATCATTTCCTGCATGGTTATAGATAAATAATTATGTATAAATAATCTATGAATACAGCCTGCTAGTCGACACTTTTAGCCGATTGAAATAGACCACTTTATTTTCGCCTGCATAAAATATCAAGGTTTTTAATCTGAGTTACTAGTATGTTGTTGCTGTTTCGGCATTTTTAATTTTGCTGCAGCTGTTGATCATTCTTTGCAAGATACAGCTTCAGAGACAAAATTAATGACCATATTCATATCAGCGTTTTCCTTTTTTTGTTTCGTTTTTCTAAATCCCCATTATGATTAGATGGACTACTCCGGGAATATAATCAGAAAGGACATGCAAGATATACATGCAAGTTGGTTTTGTTTAGAAAGAAAAACAAAAGCGAACATGCGACTACTGAAACCAATTCCATTATGTTCGGTCCATTTGGTATTTCGGAAACTTGTCATTCAGTTCAAAACTATGCAATTGCTTTCCAATATTCATGTCAAATCAACTACATAGTCAAGAACGTCACCAAGTACAAACATTTTACCTGTCTCCCGCGATCAATAAAGCATCTATTATCGAAGAATATTCCCATTAATTTGCAATTTGAAACTGTCCCAGCTTGAAATTGAATACCTCTAACTCGGCAGAATAAAAAAAGAAATGTAAAACGGGTAATCGAGATGAACGACTGAAATCGATTTTCTCTTGTAATGTTTTTAGTGTCAGACATTATTTTCCTTAAATTATTCTGTGAAACAGGAGATTTATTTACAACACGTAAGAACGATGTATCTATAGATGATTAAAAATGAAGAGGAATATTTTGTTTGTGTGTGTGTGTGTGTGTTTTACCTGTCTTTATCTATCCTCACAACACCCGAATTTAGGGACAGATTTTTTATTGATGGTCCGAACCAACAAACAACAGTTTTTTCTTCTGTTTTTTTCTTTCCTGATATTTGCATTCTGCTTAGACCTTATCATTCTTCACAACTACATACTACTTACAATCACTGTTTAATAATCCATCAATGCTAATGCTACGCCCAAGTCTGCAGCTCATTTATCTATCCATTAAAAGATGCTTTGTTGCAATGTTGACATTCCAACGACGTTACGTTATCTACAAGAGCCGTGTGTAGTCTTCATCGCCTGACATGCCAGTTTATTTGCATGTTTTTCTCTTTTCGTATTTCGTCAGGTTTCATTTAAAATGATAATGTTAACACTACTGTTTGGTACCAAACGTAAATTTGGGCGTGAACAAAGGAATACATAGCAAGGGTTCCATGAAATTTTAACTTTAACTGCTTGTCGTGATTAAATATCTCGAACCAATGGGTTGGCAGGGAATGAGAGTACGTTTTGTACATGTATACTGTTTCCTGGAGATAAAAATGTAATAAAAATACATATAAAACGGTCTTCATTCTGTAATACCGAAATGAAAAGCAACGACTCTCATTTAGTGATGTTCTTATGCACTACTGCTACCATGATGTAGGCCTATAAAAAAAACACCGAAGAGTTCAAAAAATTGGGAATAACATCGAAACTACTAAGAAATTTGTTCAACCGATTCTCAATTATATGTCACGAAACTAGACACTTTAATGGTAACTAGTTAATTATGTAAAGTTGTATTTTTCCATTGGGAAAAAAATACCTGATTGAAAATCTGGCATAGTATGATGTGATTAGTAATGTATCTATAGCGAGTAAATTTGCTTTGCATAAAGTTTTGTTAAATCTTTGTAAAGACAAATTGGAAGCAGGTTGTGTGATACGTGGGTT
Source organism: Ylistrum balloti (assembly GCF_031769215.1). Classification (NCBI taxonomy): domain Eukaryota; kingdom Metazoa; phylum Mollusca; class Bivalvia; order Pectinida; family Pectinidae; genus Ylistrum; species Ylistrum balloti. The sequence goes on along the minus strand of NW_026782130.1, from coordinate 42,448 downwards.
AAGGTTCTGCCTGTGAATATTTTTAGGTGGCATTAATGCTGCTTTAATTTCAGGTCTCGTGACTTATCAGAAGGTAGGGTAGCTGTGTTATGTAGTGTATACGGGAAAACAAATTGATCATTTGATCAATCTCCGTGGAGCTCACAGTTTCTCTTGATTATTTGAAGTACGTTTAGTGCATCTTTAAAAATTCCTGTCTAGAACCTTTGAAATAAGACAATGACCCGAACTTATAACCATGTAAGCCATCATGAGCAATCTTTGGCTGTTTTTCAGAATAATACAAATACAAATATTTGCATATTTATAATCTCAAGATTAATAATGAGACCTTTGTGTAGCTCCATTGCTATACGGGTTTATGACGAATAAATATGCTTTGATATGTGCAATCTATATAGAAATATTGTTGTACTCATATTCATCATTTCCTGCATGGTTATAGATAAATAATTATGTATAAATAATCTATGAATACAGCCTGCTAGTCGACACTTTTAGACGATTGAAATACGCTATAGACCACTGTATTTTCGCCCGCATAAAATATCAAGGACCACATTTCTTGAGGACCAGGACTGCAGGACAGAACCACATCACCTTTCTTATTCGAGTAAACACTTAATTTAAGACTGGGGATTAGGTAGTGTCCAGAGAGGAACTTGGGAGTATAAAGCGAGCAGGAAGAAGAAAATTTAAGTTTTGTCTCCTCTAACGACAATGGTACAGGACAAATGTGTATTTTGTATAATTGTTCCATATCATAGGAATACATCATATCATTTCTTACCAGTAAAATTTCAAATATAACTATTATCTAACCTGTTTTGTTTTAACGTCATGATGTTTAGCACTAAATGATGTAATACAATGTAATATTTAACAAAATGCACCTGACAATGTATCAAACAGATTTTTAATGCCTCACTAAGTATTGAAAAATTAAGGTTCACAAGTGAATAGTTTTTTTTTTGATAATTTAAAGATAGTAGACCCAAACAATGAATTAAAATGCATTATACAGCTGTTTCGTCCTTCTAGAACATTCTGATGTGCTGGTAGGTCATTGTATCGCTGTATTGATGCATTATGGGTTATAACACGTGATCAACTTTCAGCAACGGGGCGCAAATATTTTCCGGTATAATGCACCTTATTGCATGATTAAGAAAATGAGATATTCTAACTTTCCGTAACGGGAGGATGTATTAAATGACAAACTTGAACGCTGGAAATGAATGTCTTTTGTAAGTCTTCATGTGGTCCATTATGATGTCTCTCTTTTTGAAATATGATAATGTATTGGTTGCAAGGTCACATGACAATGTTATAGATTCCAGTTAATACAGAATTAACAGCAAATTATGAAAATTTCCAAATTATATTATAGTATATGATATCATACCTCATAATGATTGTTTGATATAATTCAACGTCATACTATTTGATGTAACATTGTGTTATACGATGTCTTATAATATCATACTTTGTTATATGGTACGTTTTAATCTACCCTGTAGTACGGGAATACATTTATTGGATCAAAAGCAGTCCAGTCATTAAGTTTTATCCATTAAATTGTGTGTTGAACATTTCATACATTTATTGTAATGCCTTGTCCGGAAGCATTTCGATGAAGCTTACGATCATTTCGTTAATCTACCAAAAATCAACTGGTCAACGATAGAATTTTATATTTCATGTCAATTATCGTCTTATTCCAGAATTGAGTTTGTATAGATGTTTTTATTCTGAAAACGTCGATGAGCCCATGAGATGTATACAGACTAAGTACGTATCGATAGAGATTTATGAAATATTCTAAGTAGTGAGAATATTGGTATAGAAACAGATAGCATCAGACCACTTACAGCGGATCAACAATAACCCAACGGTGACGACATCGAAACTCTTTTAGACACAAATACGCGACCATAACGCTCAATAAAAATGATCTTTTTATAGATAATAATGTGTGATATTGTCGGTAACTATTGATATACATGTTAACAAGACGAGTGCTGTGTGAAGGAGCTGACATGGTATTTCCGGTATATGTTTTCAATAGTGAATGACACAATGAGGTCCGAGCGTGCCTTTAATGTTTTTACGATGATCTGGCTCCAATTATTTATAAACATTGGACGTTAAATAGAATATAACTAGGACAGTCACCACAGCCAGTTTCGCTTAACAAACTTAACGTCAGCTCCTGCTAATTGATTGGTCGCGAGGCCACAAGATTGAAATCCTAATTACGGTCATATCTTGTCCTTTACTTTAGATGCATCACTTTGTGAACAAAACTAAATATGCATTTAGAGTGTCATTTTTACTATGGATGATACTGCCTAAGATCTTTTATATTTCCCTTCAACGTAACAGAACAACAGAAATTTAAAACAAGAAAGATGAAGGACAAAGGAAACTACTATCATGATCTTTTTGAAATCATTGTATTTTCCTGTAGTTTTATTTTAATTTCAGCGGCTGTTTAGTTACTACAAGCATAGGTTCTTTTATTGTATCTGAAATTAATTCATTTCTTCACTCGCGAATATATGCAATTATTGGATTGAAATCAGTATCTATTTTCTCGATTAACTTTAAGATTTGAATTTACAGATTGTATCTTTTATGTGATATTATTGAATCGTTACAGTTACCTGTCCACCCACTTTTATCAACTACAGTGGTATGTGCTTCAAAGAATATACGACCCCAATGACGTGGACTCAAGCCATGACGTCATGTCAAGAAGAAGGGGGATATCTCTTTCATGTTTCCACAGAAACAAGACAAACATTCGTACAAGGCGCATTTGGTAAGTGAGATGTAGATTGTCTACAGACACATCAGGAAATCCCATCAAAGTTTACAATACATGGTATATATGCTTATAAATGGCACTTGGATCATATTAAAATCGAACACTTTCGGTGGATGTTTTTTTTTTTTTTTTTTCAAAATAAAATCATGAATATATAATTAACTATTCATACCCCTAGCGTTTGGCGTAAATCTACACGCCAGCTATGCATTCCTGCGAAAAATGGCATTCAGAAATGTACATTATTTATGATAATCAAACACTTGGAATTATAAAATAGGTTGAATTGTTTCATAAATTACTCTTGTTTTTATTTTGCCCATAACGTATTGTCCCAGCAATCACAGAAGAGAATGTAGAAACAGTTATATTATGTGCTATAGAACATTCGATGCTCGTGAAAGCACTGAAACGATTATACGAGCAAAGTAGACCTGACGTATTTACTTGGTCAGAATTATACTTATGTTTATGTGACTATAGAACAATTTTTCACTTTCAATGGTTCGTTTTCAGACATTTTGTATGACTATCATCTTGGAGGATTCCTTGAAAATGGTAATTGGATATGGCCTGACGGGTCTCTAATGTCGGCCGGATATACCAACTGGGTGTCGCAGCCAACGACTGGGGGATGTCTCAAAGTTCAAACTAGTGGATCGTTTTTCTGGACTGATATAGACTGTAATGCAGATTTACTGCGATCGGTGTGTGAAATCACCATTCCAAACAACTAGTTATAATTCTATGCCATGAAAATTAATTAAAATAAATTATTGATTTTTGTACAATATTTCCCGGTGATAATGGTTTAGAAATGCAAATCCCTACTGAATCTTAGGTTATCTTTCATATTTTGCATTTAGATGATAAGGCTAGTGAACATTAATCAATTCTTTCGATTTCCCCCAGAAATCCACCATAAATGGACATAGATGTGAGTATTGTAATTGATTCCTTCGTCACCAGTATTTTTGGCATTAACAATTATTTTAATGATTTACAAATTTATAGGTGCAATTTCGTTCGAATCCTCGTGTATTTGATGAATCTGAAGTAAATTGCAATATTTGGTTATGCTGATTTTAACATTGATTTGAATACTTACCGATATATTCAATATTAATAAGTCAAATCATGATTTTAACGAAGTGAAATGTAAACTGTACTTTTGCTTTATCAGAAGTAGTCATATGTAGAGTCTGTAGCAGATGTTTGCGTTGGATTATTAAACAACAACTTTCATTGTTTGTTACTTGTTTCTTTTGTTGTTCGCTATTTTTCATAGAACATCGGATCTATTTTAGAAAACAACGCAAACAAGAAATAACATTTATATATAAATAAACATATATAGAGAATCTTACAGAAATATCCTTTTTAGAATGCAAAATTATATTTCAAAATGGCCGTCCTGGGCAAACAACGAAATGTTAATATTTTATCTTAGTTTGTGTCGTTTTAACTTAGAGGATTGGGAATTGATTCTATAAGGGTTAGATACCTATTTTTTCGAATGAATATAGAAATGCACAAAAGCTAACTTCTTTCGGTTTTACATTGCTTTATGGCATATTAACATATATGGTCATTTGAAGACGACTCTAGTATGATAGGTGCATGTGATGAGTTGCTGTGTGAAGGCCGACAGCAGAGTGCTACCTCACTGAAGTATAGTGAAGAATGTATCCAGCATGGCAACAACTGGTCAAATTATACACTGACAACGGGCATACTATCCGTTACACTATCACAATACTGAGCGTTAAGTAGGCAGTAGGAACTGTCATTTTTAAATACTCTAGTTTCGGGAAAAATTTTTAACGCAAAGGGGCTAACCAAATAAGTTATCACACCTTCAATATGCAGACGAAATAGTATATAATCAGCTTTTTCAAGAGTTTAGATACATTTGCGATATCATACACACGCGGCAAATAACAAAGCGAGTTCATAGCTATCATTCCCAAAACAAGATACCAAATAAACTTAGATATACTTACAAATATATTAGTAATTTTTGCCAACTGGCTTTCTTGTTCTCTGGTCGTGGACATTCGGATTCACTATCTATATATGAACACATTTTAGAAAAAGCCTGTTGGTGTGACAAAATAGCATCTGTTAGTAGACATAAAAAATGGGGTTGGGGGTGGGAATGGGGGACTTCAGCTTCTGTAATGATTTATAAAGTTTTGTTTTGATTTTTTGTAAGTTGATTCCGACTAGAGGTCTGCTTAATTGATTTTATATTATTATTATTATCACGTGATAACATCTCATTCATGTGAAAAGGGATGAAATTGATTTGCTTGTGTGTATAATTAGATAGATAGGCTTGGTGTAATCAACGATGGATAGTGGTGAATACATTTTCCAGTGTACGCTCCATACAGAATCCACTTTAAATGCGAGCACGGATTAGGTAACCTCGGAACAAATTATATGGGTTTTAAGTCATCACAACACCACATTTTATTGAAATGATGATGAAGATGTCACTGTATCAGAATCTTGCAGTCATTGTTTCTTGTGCATTTTCCTTCTGTGATTCCGCAGAAATGGCAATGTTTTTCCACTCAAAGGTTTCAACATCTGGAAACTTTGAAGGTTCCACTGGAAACGGACTTATGGAGACATTTACTAATGTGGTATCGTACACGGAATGCGGGGTTCTTTGTGTCACCAGGCATACATGTATCTCATTTATTGCTGACAATACGACAGGAGAGTGTCAAATATTTGACCGCGTGTTATGGCGACAGGAAATTCCGACACCACAGGCCGGAGCTGTGAACTACCAGAAAACTTTTTGTGAGTAACGGGGGCTAGATATGTCATTCCATTCAATTAATCTATTGTTGCGTAATTTGACATTTGTTATTTATTTTCATATAATTTCTTGTTATTTGTTACACTGTCATATTGTATCAGGGTGTTGGCCCTCGTTTTTCTTGCAGTTTATTCCAACTCATATTCTCATTGTAAGCGAATATCTATTTTCTTTGACAACTGTTAGGAAAATGACAATAATTGCTCCTCTAACTGTCGTTTTCGGAACATTTCTGTGCTCACATGATGCCAACACTCTACAATACCAGCAGTTGTAAATAGAATTTGCTTTTTTGTTTGTTTTGCCTTTCCGTTCATCTTTCGTTATGAAAAGAAGTTCAACGTGTAAGGAGTGGCTCGTGCTTATACGTTCGCAGCATTCTAAACTGTCAGCAAGGAACATATACCCTTTAGTTATGATTATTAGCCTTACAAAACTGCTACAGGTAACCATTAATGAATAGTCCCTGTTAGCTTTACAATGTTAAATGACTATTTCATGAATGTATTCTCTGTAGCTGTTTTGTTTATCAATGCAAAGCCATACCTGAAACCTGTACCATTGTTATTACAACACGTCGATTTAGGACATGTTTGTTTATTGTTAAATAGCATTAATACGCGGGAAAGGAGCTAGCAAGGACTGTGTGTGTGTGTGTGTGTGTGTGTGTGTGTGTGTGTGTGTGTGTGTGTGTGTGTGTGTGTGGGGGGGGGGGGGGGGGGGGGGGAATAAGTTTTAAAGAATCAAAAGGGTCTAATGAGCCAAACAATTTGATAAGACTATGTGGTGCACTGAATACGGAAAAGGGTTTTTAGCTTTCAAGAAAACTCTTCTAATCAGAGAAACTGATGAAATAAAATAAACAATTAACAGTTTTTTTATATTCATTCTTGGCATGGAAACTTGCAGCTGAATCTACGTATCAAAACGGACATCCTATGACTATCTACACCACTGTTTTAACAGATGTCTAACGAAATTGACTAGTATACTAATCTTTTGGCTTTTAGACGACACCTTTACCTGTTGTCGATTTTCCTGAAATTTTCATGAAATGTTTTGACAAAAAGGGTAAAAAAATCTGTAAAGATTTTGGTGCTCTCAGATTGGAAGTACATACTCCAGTTCTTTAAAAAATTGTCTAAGCTGAAAAATGTGAAAACAAAAATCATACTTTTTCAATATTGAATCTACATGAATTTTTCATTTTGCAATATTTTGATACATATTTAACGCCAAATTGTCATGTAATGTAATGTACCCTGATATATTCCTATGATTACGACACAATTGGTCGTAGTACACGCCCCATGGACCTTCTTTTTAATCCTATTTCACGGTTAGTCACTCAAAGTGCTTCAAATACAACCCATATTTATTTTATGTGCTATCTACTTGAGTGTCTTTTGAATAACGTAATTGATATCAATATTATAGGGTAGCTGAAGTTATTCTAGTGTAGACTACTCATTATCCTTAATACAAATCAAAACTTTGACCATTAACTGTTGAAAGTTAATCATTTTATGGGACATATCGATAGAGTAAGTCTTATTGATAAGACTAATAACTGAATAATAAAATGTTTGACTCTACTGTATCTGATTCGTGGTGTGCTGTGAAAGGTGCTCTTCATTTATGTGTCTTTTGACAAGTACAATTTCCTCATTATTTAGCTCTACTTTACCTACGTTTGAATTATGGTAGTAATGATGGATCAAAACGGTAAGAGGGAAAACAGTGCTAAATGTTAAAATGATACGACATAAAGAGATGGGTTAAAAAACTGAAAGAATTCTTTTGACAAGATAAATATGCTTCAAAGTATCTTTTCTAAATAATGTCGCATCAAAATGTTATTGACCAGAAAAGAATATCATGTTGTGGTTTTATTTTCTAAAAGAACGACAAGTAAATATCAAAATGTCAACATAATCATTATCCAAACTCAAATACAATACAAAATTTGTAAAAACTTTAGGAAGAAGACATCTGGACAAGATGAAAAAAACGTTGAAAGAAAACAAGGCAATCATTCATCCCGAAATCACATAGCCATTAAGGAAAAGACAAATTCAGAAATGAAAAATTAAAGAAGATCTCTGTTCAACCTTCAAAATGTTGTATAGAAGCACAACAGACAAGCATTTAGCTGATTCGGTAGTCGGTACCTTCACAGATGATAAAAGCTCACAGTACACTGCACTTAACTACCCAGTTCACCACAGTTTAAGAATTCGTCAAGGACGCGAATATCGGATGTATATTATTATCATGTATAGCATATTTATGCATCCAGTATGAAGGCCAAGTGTAACAGTCGCCAATTCTATTAAAAAGACGTATACGCTTGATATTCATTCATGATTGTGTAACCAACCAAGATTGCTTTAGACCGAAATAATTGGAAAACCACAATATAACCTTCCATAGGTCATTACTAGAATCCGGAATCGGTGAATATAAAGCAATTCCGAACCTTTCATCATTGTACAATAACAAATCCACATGTGCGTCACCCCAGTTACGACAGGAGGTTGATACCAGCTGTACATTACCGACAGGAAACATTGACTTAGTCCATTATTTTATTGGGGTTAATCTGCATGCCACGTTTTAATTCATCCGAATAGTAGTTATGTTCAAAATTTACACATGTACATAGTTATATATCATTAGACATACAGAAAATTTCGAAATTGATTTAACTTTGGAGAAAATGCATCGCTCCATCTACATTTAGGCTTTTCTTTCGATCATTTTGGATTTTCCTCAGTCGCCTCCTAAACTTCAAAATTTAGGTAATTGGCGTTTTAACGATCATCTGGCTCCAATCATTCCCTTAAAGTCGTGGACGATAAATGGGATATAACTATGACAGTCACCACGGCCAGTTTCACCCAACGAACCAAAGGTCAGCTGCTGTCGATTCATTGGTCGCCAGCCTAGATTAAAGTACTAACTATGGCGGTATCTTGTTCTTGTTTTTAGAGGTTTCTGTGTGAAAAAGGTGTTATTCACTTGTGTGTCTTTTGTACAATCTAAGGATTCGTTTATCAAGAAACAATTAAGGTTTTACAATTACTGCAATTGGTTCGAAAAAAATGTATTTAAAAATTAATAATTGATTGTCTCGTCAATAACATTGATTGTATATTTTTAAAACTGTCCATTTGAATTACAACACTTTTAGACCTAAAGCATCACTGATTAGATCCAAGCGAAACAGCTGGGAGATACGTTTTCTTCATCGTTTTGTTAATCACGTAATCACTAAAACTACAATGATATTGAAAGATGTAGTTCAAATGTACACTTTAAAAAAATCTGAATTTTGTCTATCTGTTTGTTTGTTTGATTGATTACACGCCATATATGGCATTACTGCAGAATCACTTAGTTAAAGATAGTAACGACTGTTAAAATTACTGAATTTCAAGTCTTTTTTTTTTATAGCATTCCATCATAAACATACAAATACATGCCAAATATTTCATATATTAATATTTCGAATAATACGTACTGTTTTCCAGTCGCTTGCCCCAGTAACTACATATATTATCTCGACTATTGCATCAAGTTGTATACCACACCAGAGACATGGATGGCAGCTCATGAACAGTGTCAGAGGGATGGAGGGCTTCTGTTTCACTTTTCAACTCAGGCCAGGCATGATTACTACACAACTATAATGAGTAAGTACAGTCATGTAAAGAACAAGTCGAGTTAATTTATCCTATTTTGAACGATAAAAGATATAATTTGTTAAGAATTGATATGAATACATTTTTGTTTGTTTTGTGTTGGCTTCTTTTAGATTCATCTTTTTTTTGGGTTTGGTTCGTACTTCTTTTTTTCTCATAAAAAATAAAGTAAATTAAAGCGATAAGATCGACTTTATTTTGATATAGAAACTCATTTCGATTAAATCCGTATGCCCCTAAAACGACATCATAATAGGTATTGTGGAAAGGCAATGGCCGTTTTATTGAGTGTACAGTATTTTATATGTTATTGTTGTTATTATAAGATGTAAAGATCACGACATCAGTGGAGTTATCGTTCTTGATGATTACTTTTTTGTCAAATATATAGAGAGAGGTATCAGGTATCATGAATATGTTAATATATCTAAGCGCTGATACCATTAATTTCTTGCATTAACAGATTATTGCAAAATGTATAAATGCCATGGAATTTCTGTAACCCCCCCCCCCCCCCCAAAAAAAATAATAAATAAATAAATAAAACATCGAAAGCACATTATTTTCACTCATAAATGTAATAAAAAATAACTCAACACAGTACAGCTTCCATATTTCGTAATGCACAGTATGTAAACATTGAAATATACATTTGTTGTTACCCATCAACTCCGGCAGGCGATTCACGAGAGTATACATGATATTTATCGGTCTGATTTTGGTGTCTGTATGAAATTATTTTTAAACGCTCTTCTCGAGAATATTGGACAGAGTAAAGATGTGTAAGAATAAAAATAATGCAATGATGATTCATTGCAATTTCAGCGAAAGTTGATAAATAATAGCAGAATACTGTTGTTGTTGTTGTTGTTGTTGTTGTTGTTGTTGTTGCATATATGCATTGTAAATTACATATCTTACGAATCTCAATTTTGCCAAACGAATATTATTGATTATATAGAGGTTACACAACTAGTGGTCTACGTGAATTGTATTTCTTTCATCCGATTTAGTTACTTTTCAAAAATAACAAAAAAAAAAAAAAAAAAACACGAACTTTAACATTTTTCTTTGTTTTTCTTTTAAAAAATAACTAACGAGATCGGAAGAAATATCATATATAACACTTATATCTAATTAAATGAATGAAACTGACTACGAGTTTACGTTACCTGTTTCTACCATAATAAAAGAACTATTACGCCAATGAATTGACCTGTCCTGTAAACCAAGTGTGATTTGTTGGCGATATCAGTTAATCAAGTTTGGTGTTATTATAATGAAATGCCACTAATCAATCACTCAAAAACTACTTATTTTAGAAATATATGCAAAGATTATAATTAATTATATCTCATAAAAAATATTAACGGATGTATTATCTTCAAAACAGTAAATTGAAGTAGTTATGAACACTATATATACAATATTTATAGTAGGAAGAGTTCCTTAAACTTAAGGTTAAATAAAATCGCTTAATATTTCATGTTTGATAATACTGGACTGGCTCCAAATGTTTTTGCCATTATCCACATTTCAATAATTTGATGAGATCAGACTATCTAATTTAGTCCATATATACAGCATGCGGAATAGTTGTTGCATAGTCACCACTAAAAATACTTATTTAAATAATTATTTTGTCTTTTAGATGCTTTTGAAATATACCACATTGGTGGGTTTAAACGAAACGGTAACTGGATCTGGACCACTGGCGATCTTATATCTGAAGGTTTCAGCAACATGGTGGCGACAGTCAGTCCTGGCCTTTGTCTTACTGTAAATGCATCCGTGACATGGGAATGGAATGCCGTGGACTGTGACGTAGACTTGCACAAATACCTTTGTGAGATCAGTATCCTTATCACGTAATTTATCAGTGTTTTTTTTTTATTGTTTCCAACATTCAAACGAGTATTAACGATATTTTGGCAATGTAAAATGTTATTCGTGCGTGTCCATGTTTCATGGTGTTTCTGCCAGAATTGTTCTTTCTTAATTCTAAAGTGGAAGGACTTAAAACTGTTGATATAGATAGATGGCGTGTAAACATTTTTGTCAAAATCTCGTGCGAACCTTTGTTCAGTGTGTAAGTCAGAAAGTAATTACATGTGCTCTTTGTAGAATTTCTTCGTGATAAATCCGTGTTGTTCTCTGGGAAAATCGTGATAGTGTAGTAACGAACGTGCAAGATTTGTGAAGATTGCTATTTTCCAGAAGGTTCCATTTTCAGTTTTTCAGGATTTAACACAGTTTGGAATAAAGGAGATACTTTGACATCAAAATGATTAGAGAAAACTTGTTTTCCTGTAAGTGATAAACATTCAGCCGTTACAGGTTCTACTCCATTATTTAACCGATAATATATTGAATATGTGTGTGTGTGTGTGTGTGTGTGTGTGTGTGAGAGAGAGAGAGAGAGAGAGAGAGAGAGAGAGAGAGAGAGAGAGAGAGAGAGAGAGAGAGAGAGAGAGAGACAGACAGACAGACAGACAGACAGACAGACAGAGAGAAAGAGAGGGGAGACAGACAGACAGACAGAGAGACAGACAGAGAGAGACAGACAGACAGAGAGAGAGACACACACAGAGAGACAGAGAGGGGAGAGAGACATACAGAGACAGACAAAGAGACAGACAGAGACAGACAGAGAGAGACAGACAGAGACAAACAAAGAGACAGAGACAGAGAGAGAGAGACAGTGAGGGGAGAGAGACAGACAGAGACAGAGACAGAGAGAGACAGACAGAGACAGACAAAGAGACAGACAGAGACAGACAGAGACAGACAAAGAGACAGACAGAGACAGACAAAGAGACAGACAGAGACAGACAGAGACAGACAAAGAGACAGAGGCAGAGAGAGACAGAGACAGACAAAGAGACAGATAGAGACAGACAGAGACAGACAAAGAGACAGACAGAGACAGACAAAGAGACAGACAGAGACAGAGTTTCCAATTGACATTTAAGCCTGTATATTGTATTTGATTTGGACATTTGTTATATTTTTGTACAATTAAAATGTTACTTTTCTTCTGTCTTGACAAAACATTTTGCTTTTGTGTTTGTTGTGTTGCTATCAATAAACTAATTGTTTATCTTTTTTATACGCTTGTCATGATATCACTTCAAAATAATTTATAAGTAATAAAATTTAAAGCGAAACTAAATGTGGCGGAGAGATACGAATGTCCCCACCGGCAACAAAGTTTAAGTTTGAAACATTTTACAGTTATTGTCTTTGTCATGTTTCGTGAAATAAAGTAAAGGTACTGTATGTAGAATCTATGGTAACGAATCTGAAATAAAACTCAAGTTCTGTCAGCAGATTTTTTTATTATTCCTACTGGAGTTCAACAAGGCTCTTCAATATTGGCCTTATCGTTTATGTAAGTCAAATGGCATAATTAGGGGTAAAATGAATTGGCCATAGCAAAATATCAACTTAATTTGCATATTATCATAACACAACGTCATATAAAATGTAAATTCAAATCTATTGAAGAATTCATATCGGAAACTAAATTATGACAGAATAACGGACAAAGGTAACACTATAAACCTTCACCATAAAACGACGGGTCCCGAAAATAAAACATGAATATAATATACAATAAACATGAGATAAGAAACAGAGTACATCTCCCCTCTGATTTACATTTCTTACATATTCGCCCTTCTATTTAATGAACACTCCCATGTCTTAAATTCTCGCAGAAATCGTGATAACGCAGGTATAAGAATGTTGTAAATTATAATAACTGACAAAGCGTAATTGTAGGTCATTTTTTTTATTATTTAATATTCAAATTAATTCCTGTTAGAATAGTAAATTTTAAATACATGAAATATATGCCGTCAAATTATATTATAAGATACTTGTACTTATATATCTACAATATATATGACATAAAAAAGATTGACATTTCAATTATCACGATCAATCAAATATAGACGGACACATCATATCGATTTTGGAATGATATTCTTAACAATCATCACCTTGATTCCATGATGACAGTGTATTTTTTTAGCTGGTCCATAATCAATAAAAGATTGACTTTACTGGCTAATCATTGGGTATTTTTTCAGTGCGATTGATCCAGTAATATCCTGTAGCATGGACTCCTTTTATTTGGGTTCTATGTCCCGAAGATTTGACCATTTCTTTTCTTCTCAGATCACAAAACATACTTGGGAGACCTCCAGGTTGTCAGTTTAAATGACAAGATGTTCACTTTCACGAGAAATTTCATGTTCCTCACATAAATCATTTTAAAAACTTCCTATCTAGTTTTCCGCCATTGCTTGAAGGTAATTGAATTGGAATGTCTCTTGGGTTCACACAAATATGACGTGCAAGTAAAATTGAAAATGTTTATATTTTTACATCATCGTTGACTTTGATTTTTCAAACTCGCCGTCAAGATTTCCACATCTGAGGTCCAGTAGCAACACCTATGTGCAAATTTATACTTCTTTGTATAGAGGGTGCTGTTCACACGTTCGTCTTTGGCACAAACTTTTGTTTCATTTGTTATTAATGGTCGAGCCAAGTGCGAATTCTCGCCAAGGACCGCAAATAGACACATTTCGTCAGTAATATCACGATCTTTCGGCACGCAGAATTCACAACAAAGCAAGAACCAAGTTAAAAAATGTACTTTGTTAGTAATATTTCTGAGAAAATTGGAAAGTTATGTGGAAATTGATAAACGTATCCAAGGCATGAACGAGAATTGGTATTAAACGAGATTAGTTTGACGAACAATAGACATGTAAAGATATTTTGTGACTTGTCTGACTGATCATCATCACGTTGTGAGAATTGTTGGACTCCTACTCTATCACGTACCCTGAATCCTTCCTCCATGATAATGTAGATTATCTAATAGAGGTTCTTATATCAAAACTAGTTAGAAAACGTGAGTATCGTTTCAATAACTACTCGTGCACTAGTGTGAAGCTTATTTGCACTGAGGTATACAATGTACCAATCTAACTGTGGCCATTTTTTCAGATGAAGGCAACACTGCAGTCATCATAATATCACATACAAGTTTTTTTTTAAAAATTATTTGTTGTGAAATAATAACTTCTATTCAATTTAGTCACCAACCTGAATAAAATGTTCTGAGATTCAAGCGAATCATTGACGGCTTATTGAAGACGACTTGTGTTGGTAGTAAAAGATCATTAGATTGAAATAATCATCGGATATCCAATTGATTTTATAAGATTGATCCCATTTTACCTAACAGCTTTGGTATACAAGTCCTAAATGAAATCATTTCTATTTTTAATTTTCGCGTTAACGTCATGCTTCCGTTTTTAAATTACTGATATCTTAACAGTAAACCTATTTTAACGCTAAATTTTAACTGCGTAGATTTAAGTCCATTGGTTGATGTGATTGATGTAGTGTACTGTATGAAGCCGGAGATTTTTATCTTTGCAAAATATCTTGTCTTATCCTCGTTTGACTTTTTCAATGGTGTTCGTGTAACCCTTTCTTTTGATCATTTTTCGCCTTTGATTCATCGCTTCAATGCGAGTTATTGCCCTTGCGTTGAATTTGCGCTGCAGAGAGAAAATAAACGGTTTTATTTAACGAGTCTCTTAATATATGTCAATTTACATGTCCTTGGAAACTTGCTCATGTTATACCACAAGAAAGATAATTCTGAGTTTCCAGAAAGCTACCCACCAATTTCGTTATTAAGCTGTATCGGGAAAGTTTTTGAACGTATGGTATATAAACATGTATATGATTATTTTGTTTGATTTAGAGCAACTAAGACTTTGGTCCGAAAAATGGTTAATGTCTTTTAATCCACTTAAAACTAAATCATTATTGTTATCATTTGTTAACCTACCTTATGAACCCAAATTCGAATTTGTCGGCTACACGATTCCCTTAGTCAAGTCTCTTAAGCATTTAGGAGTTAACATTAGTGAAAATGCCAAATAAAGTGTTCATGTTAACAGAATTATAAATAAAACTAAAAAGTATTTGCTAACTCTTAGCAAACTAAAATATACTCTTAACAGGAGCAATCTTGAAAAAATATCTTTACCGTACATTAGGCATCTTCTAGGATATGCTTGTGAGGGTTGGGATAACTGCAACGAAGGGGATACAGAAGCTATTGAAAATACACAGTATGAAGCCGCTAGAATTATCACTGGTTTGCCCATCTTTACAAGTAAATCACTCTTATATCAAGGATTAAACTGGCAATCCTTAAAGGAACGTATAGTGTTTAGAAAACTTTTATATAGCATTCAGTCTTGTAATTCACCAAATTATCTTGTGTCTCTCCTTCCTCCGAATGTATCTGACTTGTCCACTTATGATCTCAGAAACAAAGATAAATATAAAATTCCCCATTATTGTCTTAGTAAAACTATGTCTTCTTTTATTCCGAACACCTGTATTTTATGGAACAACCCGTCACTAGAAAAAAGAAATAGCACCACTTTGAAACAGTTTTAAAAGTCTATCAGACCAGCAAAATTACCTTTATATGAGAAACATTTTAAAGAGTACGGTGAAAGGAGAGTTAACAGTTTACATGGTCATACCGTAATAGTGTTGGTATTCTTAATAATGAGTTACTGCGTGTTAATCTAACTGACAGTCCGTACTGTCGATGTGGACATACTGTAGAGGACGAGGAACATTTTATTTTCCATTGTCCATTATACAATGTAGAAAGAAATGCTGAGCCATTAATTATGGTATGGTGATATTATATATGAAAACCTTATGTATGGTGATAATTCCTTGGACGTAAAATTAAACGAAGCTACTAGTAAACACGTGCAAGATGTTTTTTGTCGATAGTAAAAGATTTGTGTAAGTACAAATACAGGTGATTACATTTCTACCTGTTGACAGTGCCATTTGACTAGCCCTTAGCACCTACTTTTTATTGATTATTTCAGCATCTCTTTTTCTGTCTATTGTTTGATTCTTCTTTTCTTCAAATTTGAAAATTTCATTTATGTACCGATTGATTTAGACCATTGCTAAGTTGTGCATAGGTATAACTGTATTATGGAGATGACATTAATAAGTTGTGACAACTAGCGTCCGATCCTTTTGTGTAATATTTATGTAATAAAATTTATTTAAATTCAAAAATTCATTCATACAACTTAAGATCCAGAAGTGTTGAAATCTTAGAGGCAATTTATGAAGAACGATGTTTTCAGAAAATAGGTGAGAAAATGCACTTAAACTTTTTTTTAGAAAAAGTCACGTGCATGTGCATAGCCACTGTTTCCATAAATTCAAACATTGAGAGATATGATACACACACACACACACACACACAACACACACACACACACACACACACACACACACACACACACATACAGTTTCCATGTACTTACAAATGTATTTCTTTCAACAAATTTACCTCAATAGAGTCAAGAAATATATAATATTATTGCAATATACGGATTTGGTACAAGATATTACAGAATACAAATTAATTATTCACATCATATTATAGATGAATATATATATGTATACTAAAAGGGTTCAATGTCGGCTACTACCAACAAAATAAAATACATAAGTTGAAATTGAATACTGTCATAATTTTGTTATCACTTAATCTAAATCAATCGCTCTGATAGTTTCATTGAAAAAGTTCTAGCGACAAATATTTCCATTCTCTTCATTTATACTCATTTATACAGAACATGAAAAGAAGATTGGGAAATAAATAAGAATCCTTATGGGGAGTACATAACATCTATGTGTGTTCGCTGATGGTACTGTGATTATTCACAGCTACGATGAAATCTTGATTCAACAGGACTTAGTGTGAAATCGCTTAAAGAAACTGTGAAATCTTGTATCAGTGTTTTGACTTTTCCAAGAAAAGGAACGGTAAAATAAAATTGTACTTGAAAACCTTACGAACGATGGGTGGTCGAGTCACGGGCTCAGTAGTAACACACTCGCATTTCGCTCAGGCGTTCGGGGTTCGAATTTCTGGAACGGGCGTGAAAAGGTACGAGATCACCTGTCCGACCACCTGGATATTCCAAATATTCCGATTTACTCCTGCAGAAAGGTCCCCGAGTGTTTCCGATCCGGGTCAACAAGAGTGATTAATGAAAGTGTATAAGCTAAAAGCTTGTTTCGAAATTGTTGTAGACTAACTGCAATTATATCTATAACGAACGATAAATGGGTCAAGATCATTCGTGCTATAATGAAACAAATATATCTTGACCTCCTTACCTGAACAAATAGGCTCCATTCCGGATATTTTCGTTTCTAACGGGTTTCATTTTAACATATGCCTTTATTCACTGCGGAACAATAATTCACAACCACACATCCGGTTTCTGCTGAAAATCTCCTTCAACATGCTTTCGCAATGATAAGGTAAGTTTTATCGTTTAATTCAAAGTAATAACTGTCAGATGCTGTATTGATCATTTATATGTTTTGCGCTTATATCTCCAGGTAAGTTCCCATTCATGCGGTTTTATTATTCGGTTTGAGTGTTGAATTTCTTCAATTTGCTCTTTTACCGTTGACATGACGGAGTTGATTGCATAAGCTGGTTGACGCAATTTCATGACAGTATATCTGTAAGTACTTTGAAACTCATAGAAATACGTTTCAATACACTGTCAATGTGTGGCCAAAAAATTGAGGGTAAGTAAGAAAAAATGTGGTTAATAGCCGCTGCCCAGCGTTTAGTTAACATGTCAGGACTCAGATTACCTAGTATAGACTGGACATGAACCTCGTTACTGTATATAGGCATTTTTCTCCTCTGATCTCCACGCATTGGTGTTGACAAAGATAAATCATAAAATGTTTTTCCTCCTGACATGTTTCCAAGTTACAGGTTGAGACAGTATAGACTAGATGCACAACGATCGGACGTTCTATACATGAAACATAGATATCATACTAAAAAAATAGCAAGAATCGTAGAGAAAAACATGTTTTTATCATATATATATATATGATTCCTTCTATAATACCTAAAAAAAAAAAGCAGGCATCAAATGTAACTAGAGGTGTTTTAAGTGCAATAAAAACAACACAACCATTTTAATCAGTTAAAAAAAACCAGGCTTTATTAACACTGGAAAGAATATGAATAAAAACATGTTACACACTTAAACTTCAACTAACATACACAAGTGCAAACAAAGGACATATTATTCTCACTAATCCTGCATTTCCCATCTTAAGTTGTTACACAAGATAATAATGTAGTTGTAAGTTACAATTAATGATACTGATAAATAATAGGATATGATTATTGCTTATAAATATTGTTTAAACACATTTTAACCTGACCGTAAGACTCAGACAAAGATGTAAACAAGTCACATCTAGGAATAAACACAATACACTCTTACACTCATGTTAATCGTCAGATATATGGACAATCAACAAAATATGATTTAAAATCCCAGATATATTTCATGAATCATTGGCACTCACAATGGTTTTCCTTACATAAAAAGATCAATGACTTGGAATATATTAAATGATAGCATAGTGAATTTAGCGAATAGACTGTTAAAACCCAGAGTCAATTGAGTTTCTATAGGGGTAAATATTGACCAATATTTTGGTTTGTACAGTATTTTGTGTAGTACATCAAATCCACTTTTGATGCACTCCTTTTCTATCAAATAACATATTTACTCTGGTTTGTACAGTATATTGTGTAGTACATCAAATCCACTTTTGATGCACTCCTTTTCTGTCAAATAACATATTTACTCTGGTTTGTACAGTATATTGTGTAGTACATCAAATCCACTTTTGATGCACTCCTTTTCTGTCAAATAACATATTTACTCTGGTTTGTACAGTATATTGTGTAGTACATCAAATCCACTTTTGATGCACTCCTTTTCTGTCAAATAACATATTTACTCTGGTTTATACAGTATATTGTGTAGTACATCAAATCCACTTTTGATGCACTCCTTTTCTATCAAATAACATATTTACTCTGGTTTGTACAGTATATTGTGTAGTACATCAAATCCACTTTTGATGCACTCCTTTTCTATCAAATAACATATTTACTCTGGTTTGTACAGTATATTGTGTAGTACATCAAATCCACTTTTGATGCACTCCTTTTCTATCAAATAACATATTTACTCAGTACATCAAATCCACTTTTGATGCACTCCTTTTCTATCAAATAACATATTTACTCTGGTTTGTACAGTATATTGTGTAGTACATCAAATCCACTTTTGATGCACTCCTTTTCTATCAAATAACATATTTACTCTGGTTTGTACAGTATATTGTGTAGTACATCAAATCCACTTTTGATGCACTCCTTTTCTATCAAATAACATATTTACTCTGGTTTGTACAGTATATTGTGTAGTACATCAAATCCACTTTTGATGCACTCCTTTTCTATCAAATAACATATTTACTCTGGTTTGTACAGTATATTGTGTAGTACATCAAATCCATTTTTGATGCACTCCTTTTCTATCAAATAACATATTTACTCTGGTTTGTACAGTATTTTGTGTAGTACATCAAATCCACTTTTGATGCACTCCTTTTCTATCAAATAACATATTTACTCTGGTTTGTACAGTATTTTGTGTAGTACATATTTACTCTGGTTTGTAATAACATATTTTACTCTGATTATTTCAGAGTAGGAAAAATTAAAGTAAGCAAACTTGTTGGGTACGGATGTTATCAGGATCACTGTGCAGTCATCTGTTGGATTAATGTTACCACCATAGTTAGAGAGGTTTTCTTATTACAGGTAGAAAAGTATCAATATAACTCATAGTTATCATACATAGGTGTGGACAAATTGGTCATATGTTAAGTGGAAACCAAAAATGTGAAAATGTCCGAGTACTGCATGTTTCTGCTTTAGTGTTGGTCATCTTATTCATGCTAACAAAGTAAGAAATATTATGTTTTAATAAAAGTCAAACCAAATCACATAGATACAGAGTAATTGTAGTAAGACATGGAAAGAGTACAATGAGGTGTTTGTAATTTTTTGTAAAGGTTTTGTTGTTGTATAATTTTTATACTTAAATTTAATCATTTAAAAGAAAACATGTTTTTTTGGACCTAAATTTAATCGTTTTTAAAAGAATATGTTTACTTGCTGCCTTTAGTGGCCAACAGTTTCCGCTAAAGTCAGTAGTACCTTCTGTATCAACATATATTGTAGTTGTTGTTGACGCCAAAGTGTAAGACATGAACATGTCACATTGTACCAAAAATATGCTTGTTTAAAGAAGATATGAATTTTCAAAAATATTCAGTTTTCTTTTGTCGTTTGATTAAAGGAAGAAAACACGCCCAAATATTGAAATAGAAAGATCTGAAACCACAACTTCAGATGAGCTGGGGATCTTATGGTACCTTGCTTTCTGACTATGTGTGACACAGTCATTTAGTCTTTAATTTTATACCTAAAATTAAATCAGATGCTGTTGTTTTACTACTGCTGAAGTTTTCAAATCGTTTTGTAGCACATGTAAGTTGAAGTTAAGTTTTGAATTTCTTTAAGTAGTTATTGTTGAATCAGTTTCCTTAGAAACAGGTCTAACTCATTTCAAAGTGACAGCAAATAAACCCTGATGCATACCTACAACTGTACAATTTAGTTGAAAAATCAAATTGATTTTACTTGAAGCTACTTACACATTCATCACTAATTACATCATCTTATTTTTGTCATTTCAGATCATCACATTTTTGATAGAAAGCAAGAGAAGTTTGAAAGTGAAAGAATTACCAAAACTAAAGAATTTAAAGTCGGGTCATATAACAGGAAGGATATAATGGTGGTAAGAGAATATATTATATTTGATGATACACTACACATTAATTTTATAAACTGTATCACAATTGTTTTCATTTTCATTGATTTATTCTGTTTTTTCGAAAAGGGGATATGAGAGGTTGGGTTTTCATTTTTGAGTTCTGAACTTCTTTTGGTGGGCCATCTGTTCCATGTAAGCTACATCGCTGACATCTTTATCTTAAGTTCAAGGGCTTGGATTTTTATGTGCATACATTTTGATAATTTCAATACTCATACACAGTGTATAACTGACGGTATGCTTCACCTTCTGGAAGATACAAGTTTACTTAAAAGTACTCTTTGTGTATACCCATTCTGGATTTGATTTGAGATAATAACTCATTAGGTAGAATGCCTGGATAAAAATCAATTGACTTATAAAAATGACTTGTCACTTTAAATGTGAGATATATTCAGACATTGAATTTTGGTGGAAGAATCCATAACTCAGATTACATGGGAAAAAATGAACTTAAGCCTTTCACTAATTTAGTGATAAGTCATTAACCAATTAAGTAACAGACATATTATATGGATTTGAAAATGAAAATGCAGGACACTGAAAACTATTTTGCACTTAATGTATGAAACTGAGTATAGTCAGTCAATTATGTGTATTTTTCAATTGATTACTAAACTTGAACATCTTATAATTTTCCAACACATTGGTAAGTATATCTACTGTCTTAGTCAAAAAGGTTGGAGCACACTTTTTAGGTCAATTACAGATTGTAAATGGTAAATGATTTATTTCTTAAATCAAAGTTTTTACGTAATAACTTTCTTTCTTCAGATAAAAAATATTGTCCAGCTTGCTATAGCAGGGGTGCAAGTTGTGGGTAAAGCATTCGGTAGGGCCCTGCAGTCAGAAATCAGAGCTAGTCAACAGGCAGCTCAGAGACATGGTGGTGGAAAGGAAGGGCGCAGAAAGGCTGTCGCAGACACATCATCAGGGATGACTTTACAGGTAAAATAAAATGCATAGTCCAAAGCAGCCTCAATGCAAGTGTTAGATTTACAAATATTGTCATTTGTACTAAACTGTTCAAACCTGTATTTGTGTATTGGTTATGATTTATACATTCTTTTTGGTGTTCTTAGGAAAAATATTTCAAAATCAAATACACTTGAAAGTAAAATGTTCTTGTTTTTGACTTACATTGTACCTTCATTCACAATGACAATAAACCCATGTGTGCCAAAAAAGTTAGTATCATTATTTTCGTTGATGCTACCCACCATGTAAATCTTGGTCAGTCCATGTAAGTACATGTAGAGTCATGTTATGAAACAAAACAAGTTGACAACACAAACATCAACATTATCAGGCATACTATCGGGCATTGAAGACATAAATTTGATATGGTCCAAGGAAATGAAATGTTTCCATTGAGGTGATGGTGGCAGTTGTAAAACATTATGGATATTAATCATGAGTCAGTTGTGACAGGTAAACAATAGGGAAGCAAGATGTAAATATCTAGTAGTAGAACATTCAGTATAGGGATATCAGAGTTATTACACTTAAATTAAGGGAATAGAATTAGTGTGACAGACTCCAATAGACTATAGAATCAATTGAGTTGTATTTATTTAACCCTATTTT
Organism: Ylistrum balloti; assembly: GCF_031769215.1. Classification (NCBI taxonomy): domain Eukaryota; kingdom Metazoa; phylum Mollusca; class Bivalvia; order Pectinida; family Pectinidae; genus Ylistrum; species Ylistrum balloti. Next base: position 19,609 of record NW_026782130.1, on the reverse strand, counting down.
CAAGTTTACATAACTCAAACATGTGCTCAATAACAACCCCATTCTGAGGCGAAGGCCAGTTTGTTTAAATCATACATGTACGTAGACCTCATTATAAGTGTGTAAATGAACGATAATGCCCTTCTTTGAGACATCCTGTAATAAAATGTGGACACTTGTCTGAAAAATATACTCGACTACATAGATTACCTCAAATTTCTTAATTGTCAGAAGTCAGTAAGACAGTATAGCCAATAAATCTACTGTATAAAGTTACATCAGAACTTTACTAGACAGATCAAACTCAATCCAGGCTTACAGTTTGCATGTGAATGAAATGCTACAGATATTCACTACATAGATATCAGCTGTGTCTATGTAATTTAAATATCAGAGCTATGATAAATTTGCATCATGCAAGTCCCAAGTCCTGTACTAATAGAATTTTGTTTGGACTCAGAGAATTTCAGGAAATATTTTAATTTCACTTTTTGTCTTGCATTGTTTTCAGTCATGAACTTGAAAAGGACTCATGAAAATTCCAGTTTGATCACTATCAGAAACACTGCCTTTTTATTCCAAGAGGGTAATTAATTTTAACGGTATGATAGTAAAATGGTATCCCGTCTGTGGGCTGTTCAGGCGTCCCTTAGCTCAAGTTAACTTACTGATACCTTTTGATAAAAAAATATGTAGATGCAACAAAAATTTGGTTATATTTTCAGGAAGCCACACAAATACTGAATGTATCAGAATTGGATAGTAATGAGGCAATTCAGAAAAGCTATGATCACTTATTTAAAGTAAACGACAAGTCAGTTGGAGGGTCCTTCTACCTACAATCCAAGGTAAGCTTATGTGATTTAGACAGTTTCACATTTTGCATACACATTTTTAAAATCTTTCTATGATATATTTTAATGAATTCAGTGTTTTATTTGGATGTTAAGAATGTACTAAAATAAAGAGTAAAGTTTGTATCCAACTTTTCGTAAATTTTGTATTTCAAATTTTGTAGTCTCTCAGTATTGATATTGATGAACTTAGAAAGACATTGTCAATTCTACATGTGATTTTGATGAACAGACATTGTGAAAGAATTTGCCTGAAACTTAAAAAAATAATAATTAGGCTATATACACAGTATGAGACTTCAAGTAAGTAAATCATTAACTCATCACCACAAGTACCTACAATAAAATGCTGACCCTCGGTATTTTCATAGTGTTTTGTTTCCTAAGCTCTAAGCTAACACTACAAATACATCAAGTCATAGCTGAAATCACTGTTCTCTTTAACTTAGTTGTTGTAGCTAGTAGCATGGCAGTATTGGGTTCAATCCCAAGGAAATACAATATAAAATAGTGATAACAATCACAATCCATGCCTTTACTTATTGACAAAACTTGATACTATTGCTCTCATAAAAGAAAATTTGGAGCCTCTCTTCCTGCTGGGAAAACATATAGGCAAACTGACAGGAATAAGCACTCTCTATTTCATTTGTTGAAGTGTAGCTTTTTAGACTCGAAAGTCAGAGGTTCCACGTTTAGATCCCTTGCTCAGCTTTTAGTAATACAACCAGCAACAGAGTTAGAAGTACACTGGAATGAGCTTAACTGTCTGTCAGTAGAAAAGTTTTTGTCCAGAAAATTTCTAAGCTTTTGGAACAAAAACATTGGTTGTCATGGCAACCTTACCATGGTAACTGGTAACTATAACCAGGTTTTCCTATAAATGGTTGTCCACACAACACATAAATTTAACGAAACTACAAAGGAATGGTAGCCACCATGTATAGATGTGCATGTCACTTTTTTTCTCCAAAAAATTGGTTGACATTTGTTACCATACAATGGTAACCAATCACTATAAACAGGTTTTACAGATGGTTGTCCAGACAACTCCTCCTAAACTGTGGAGGGATTTCAATGAAACTGTACAGAAATGTTACAGGAATGTGTAGTATAGCAATACTTAATGGTTGTCCAGACAACTCCTCCTAAACTGTGGAGGGATTTCAATGAAACTGTACAGAAATGTTACAGGAATGTGTAGTATAGCAATACTTAATGGTTGTCCAGACAACTCCTCCTAAACTGTGGAGGGATTTCAATGAAACTGTACAGAAATGTTACAGGAATGTGTAGTATAGTAATAATTAATGGTTGTTCAGACAACTCCTCCTAAACTGTGGAGGGATTTCAATGAAACTGTACAGAAATGTTACAGGAATGTGTAGTATAGCAATACTTAATGGTTGTCCAGACAACTCCTCCTAAACTGTGGAGGGATTTCAATGAAACTGTACAGAAATGTTACAGGAATGTGTAGTATAGTAATACTTAATGGTTGTTCAGACAACTAAACTTTTGAAGAAATCTTGCAAACATTTTCCGGTGTGTTTATTGTAAATGATAGGAAGGGGAAGGGAGAGGGGGTAATATTACCATGAAGCTATCAAGTGGCTGGCAGTTATAATTTTATCATGTTTTGTTTTGTATTACAAATACTGGTTTATATTGTGTAGTGTTTTAAGTATCCACTCTAACCACTTCAACACAATTTACATAGTACATAGTGTTATTATATGTGTGTAGTGGTGTCTCATTCTCTGACACCAGTATCATTAAATCTGCAGTTATCTACTATATTTTTGTGTCTTTTTCTTGGTCAGGTTGTTAGAGCGAAGGAAAGGTTAGATATGGAACTAAGTAAAAAGGGCCAATCACCACCGCCACCAACAGAGGAGAAATCCTGATTCTGGACAGCCTAGGGTGTGTGAGAGAGTGTGTCGATTTGTGTGTCTGTGGGACTGATTATGTTGGGTGTAAGATAGATTTTCTTGTGTGCGGGTTTGTGTAGAGGATCTTGTTTAGTACAAATATTCATCTGAGTCAGCGGTCACCACACAGATTTATCACTTGTGTATATGTATAGGATACAATAATGCTTTTCGATAGAATAATACAATTATATTATTGGTGATTTTTTAAAATTTTCTACGTTATGCTTGACAAAGTGTTCAATGAAATAATCATAAAGCTATTGAAATTAATTTACACATAATTAATTAACTACAGAAGAAGTACATTTGGATTTCTTGTATAGTTCATGTCATTTCAGCAACGTTTTTGTCAAAGTTTTATTACAGGGAGATAACTCTTGAACTTTAAACACAATTTCTGAGCTAATTTTCAGTACTGCTCAGTATCATCAAGGATTTTCATTATAAAGCAATCTATTTTTCCTGCTCAGGAGTAGTAAGTGTGTGTTAGATTTAAGACACATGCAACTTCATGTAACTACTATCATGCACTGAAATGCATGGAATTGCCAAACGAACAGTTGATTCAAACATACTTCATTGCCATAAGTTATTATGTCATTATTTAAGCCCTCTCCCAAAACAAATTACATTTACAGCATTTGACAAACAAAGAGGCCATGAATCTATGATTATATATGCGATATAAAGTTACATCGTTCTCTGAACTAAGAAGACCAATTATACCTATTGTAATTTAAAATCTATTGCTAGATTTAAGGAAATTCTGCATATTTCTAATTATCATTACATTAGTGTGTACAGACAGAATTTCAATTCCACAAAAAGTATTCTAATTCATGAACATGTATTTGTATGTCCTTCAATATTGTTTGGAGTTCTTCTCTAAACATTTTGTATATGTTACTTTGTAACTTGAAAGTGATTGTTTGGTATAGATCACAAAATAGACAATGTGAGTTCAACAGTAACATTTGAGCTTTTTATACATTGTTAGGTCATGTTTTAAGAGGGTGGTATTCATTTTACCACCCATTGAAATGTTTTATTTTGTTGATAATGAACTGTATAGAAAAATAAAGATTGATTAAATGTATTTTAACTTTAACTTCATCATTGATTACAAATTACCTGTGTACCTAAGAAAATACTGCAGTTTCCAACTTGCTCTGATATTAGCTGTTGAACAGTCGTCGTGTTGTTTTTAGAGAGTGAGATTTGCTAGTGAAAAGCAAGAACATGTTCTTGAAGTAAATCTGCACGAAAAAATTCTTTTATTTGGGATGCGAAGTTTCTTGGTGCAATAGATTTTTTAAATAGAAATAGCTATTTGTCTGCGCGTTCTCATGTATTTCTTTAATAGTACACCTTGAACACATATTATTGTTTTGCATTCAATAATAATGAAAAGAAAAAGATGGATACCTCAAAAACTCACTGCTTTCTCTTTGTTTACAAATGATTTGTCTAAAGAGATAAGTCACATCACAGTGACACTTTCAATAAATAATGTTTAAAAGGAAGAAAAGATAATGATGAAAATAGGAAAAATCAGTAGTTCTGATCAGACATCACATGATGTATTGGAGTATTTGATAGAGACTGAATAATTCAGTAACAAGACATTGATCGATTTCCACTTGGAAAGGCGTATAACTAAACATTTATGAGAGAAAGATAAACTTATTGAAGAGAACTAATAATTTTATGATGTAGAACACCAATTTCTTCACAAATTACTGTACCAGGCAATAGGAAAAGAACAATCTCACTTAAAAATGATTAGCTGATCAAATGTCAGTTAAATTCTTAATCGAGCTAATATGGCCAAAATTATCCAGGGACTCTTTGTTTTATTAGCTTCCCTTCAAAGTATATTTCTGGAAAGGCTTTTGTAACGCGTTTCATTAAAAAAAAAATTCAATCCACGAATTACAGCCCCTCAGCCAACACGCCGCCTCACCAATGTGTACCCATACATTAAGTATGGAGTTTCAGTGACTAGCAGTGAAGGAGATAGAGGCGGGACAGATGTCTTCTTTGATGTTGGTCAAAGGTCAAAATGTAGGTCACAGAAACCTAATCTAATTTTGATACACGGCACACCGCATCACCAAGATATACACATGTCCCGAGCATGGCAGACACCACGCAAAGTTGCAGTCACCCAACTGGGTCCCCATAGAACACTAACAGTTATACAAATACTTCCCTTTAAAATGGCGGCATATCGCTCTGTAGATCAGCATTTGTAATGCCGGTAGCTGTGTCAAGTGAATTATATAATTCGTATACAAATCTACGTTTGCTTTTTATGTCAAGAACTGTTCATTTGCCAAAAAAACCACACAAATTTCATTTAAATCATTTAATTTTTTATTAGATATTTCAATATAAAAATATAGTTCATTAGTTATAACTGATTCTGTTACCACATCAACAAACAAATTTAAAAAGTAAGAAAAAGGGAATAAAATCATCAAGTTAATAAACTCAATAATATTAGGCAGTCAAGGTTTTTTGTTTTATTTTCACAATCACAATGTATATAGTGACGTCATGGAAATTTGAGGGGCAATAGAAAGTTACACACAATATTCATCTCAAATGGAAAGTATACATTGACAGTACAATAATTACATATGATAATACACCAAAATTCCTTGATTTCAAAGATATGCTTTCTCGAAATTCAGGACAGAGATCCTTAAAAAAATAAGTCTTTTAGAATGCCTCCCACTTGAATAAACGCTTGTGATGGAGTTGATAAGCCATCTTTTCCCTGCTATTTCTCAATGTAATTCATAAGTTCTATATACATAGTCTTCTTTGCTATTTTGAAACAAAACAGTTTCCTTCGATGAATCGCCAATTTCAGATTCTCATAAATATTGACAGTATAACAAGGCAGCGCTGTGTTGATTTATGTAGACAGTGGATAAGGAATTAAAATACCCCGTTTAAAAGCCAAACGAGATGACAATTAAAAAGATGTATAGGACATATTAAGAAAGTTAAAAATTCTATTTCATCTTTATTTTATTTCTACATATGTAAATGTTTCATTTTAGGAACCAACTGGTCAACAGGACTGGAATGGACTCAGAGGACGCGAAAAGGTTTATTGACATTTTTGTTTACATCTCATTGTTGCACAACCGTTATACTGTATTGAATATATTGAATACACCGTGCCCTTACCGTAATGTTGGTAAATAATGGACATTCTCTGCTTACAATCGTAGATAAAACGTGATTATCATATTACCATAAACAAAGGAAAATACCGTTTACATATCTGTATGTATATCTGTATATGTTACATATGAACTTAATGATAAAAATAGTATGCAAAATTATTTTTTACCCTTATGTATTTTAAAGCAAATGTACAATAATTATTCTAGACTAGAACAAGCAAATTTAAAGATAGGGTATAAATCAACAAAATCAGAAATGATAAAAAAGGAAATTACAGTTATTTTAAAAAAAATAAGAGAGAAAAACAAACATCCAAGTTAAAATGATGACATAAACAGTGCTCCGTGACAAATATGTCAGTTAACAGTGAACATAGTGTGCAATGATATTGCTTGTTTGACACTGTGTGCCATAGGTCAAGACACAAAATTTCAGAAAACGTAAAAATGAATGCCGGCCATCTTGACCAAGGCTTTGAACACTGACTGCTGACAAAAGATACACATCTCTTTAAATTTTGATAAGTGGTTGCATTGTTCGTTATATTGCTTTTTTTTAATTGAGTAAGCTCGTTTTTAAATAAAAATTTAAATAAAACACTAATGTCTGACATCTTTCGAGTACGTTTCGATATATATATAAGCTGTTTGGAACCTCTCTGCATTTACCATATTTTCTATTGAATAGTTCGTTATAACATGATATAAAATTGATATGTATTTGCTTTCATGTTTAGTAAACAATAGTGAGTATAATCTGCTTGAACAGGTTTGGAACATTGTACATTTACACAACATAAATAACTGGCATTTTTAATAGCCCGATATCTCAAAAATATGAGTAAAATAAAATTCTGTATGCTTCACACAATAAACATGTTTTAAGAAAAGGAAAAAAAATTAAATGATAATCATAATCACCGCTAATCTTATTTCAATGCATTTAAAATAAAAAATATATAATAGCAGCATTGTAGCTCTTGTCATGTTATTGATATAGCAATTATTGTTGCTGTGCTGTTCTAAAGTTTAATTTCGCCAAATCAAGAGCCTTTATAGGAAAGTGGATTAACGCTAAAAATAACCAAGTGATTATTCAAATAGATTTCCGTACGCTTGCATTAAGAAAATTGATTTCGATTAAACACTATTGATTTATTTAAGGCATCTGCATTATTTTTATACGAAGTCATGGTTTCATTGTAAACATCAATATGGCTTCATGTTTAACATCTACTAACCCGCTTATAGTATGCACTTTAGATTTTCATACAGAGCTAGTCCTTCGGATATTACATGGATAATATGCCTTGGTGCCAAATGTTAAGCAGAATTAAAATGCAAAACGAATGTTATGGTTTTCATTCTAACCGCACCGAGATTTACATCAGACCTGAAATTGCTTGTAAACACAGTCAAACTCAAGGCTGTGAAGACCTGTCATTGAAAGCTTTTTCCAGAATGGTGATTGGTCGATTTCAAAAATTGAGTATTCATCATTTAAATTTTTTTTATTTTTGTCGTTAAGATTTAAAATGCTGTAACTTTTTCATTTCATATTAGGAACATTTTCGAGCTGTTTTCTTTATTTTTCATTCAATTCCAGGAAATCGAAGGTTGCTGGAAGAGAAGACGAACTGTCATTTGCATCGCGTGCACTCACTGTAAACTCCGTGCCGCTAAAGTCCATGTCAACTTCAATATCAGTGTCCGGTTTCCAGCCACCTTCCGGTGGAGGGACTGTGACGCTTCCCATCTTCACACAGCTGTCGTCAGTCACCATTGTCGGACTGGGCTCAGAGGACGCGAAAATCCCTATGACAACGGGAGCGGTCAAACTGGTGATGCCAAATCTTTGTTTGATAGGTTGCCCTATTATTGCGTCATTGCCAATTTCGATAAACTTTCTAAATACGTTATTGCAGTAAAATTTCCCATTATCCTCAGATTTCTGATTTTCAGGATGGATACCCGGCTTAAAGACGCTTTTCGCTGCTATCCCATAGGTAAATTTGCAGACCCTGGAGGAAATAGCTGTCGGACAATGTCCATAAAGTACTGCACCTTTTACAACAGCCAACCCTGCATCTTGTGGCACGATAACGCGCATGTCTGGAAATTCTTTCCGAACAGATTGTACGATCACGCCACATTCCGAAAATCCTCCCACCATGATAATGGCATCGAGGTGGCCGTTTATTTCTGGCCTTTTCAGAATATCAGTAACGTGCTTTTTAATGCTTTCCGTGCATTCATAAAAACACTTGCAGAATAAATCGGCATCTATATGGATTTTGTCCCTCTTGAATTTGATTCTCCCATTATGGACCGACTCTGCAATCGCATCGTCTCGAGATTTGTGAGTCATCTCTTCGAAAGTTGACGGCAGCGCCACGGGGATTTTCAACACCACAGGCTTACACGAAGAATCAACTATAGTTCTTTTCCTTAGTTCAAACTCCCTTTCGAAATCTAAAAGGTCTAGCCGGTTATCACGACAGAATGTGTCGAAACATTCTTCGGTTACGACACTCGTAATCAAGTCTTTAAAGGATTGATCGACTCTTGTTCCTCCCCAAGCCCCTCCGCTAGCCTTGAAGATTTCCTTTAATGTATCGTTCCCTGTCACCATGTGTACTGAAACGTCAACGGTGCCTCCTATATAATAGAAAATTATACACTGAAAGAAGCCAGGAATGTAAAATAACAATGAAAAAAGTAATAACGTTTTAAACATTAGTAAAGAGGGTACTTCATATGTCTGCGAACATTAGAATTAGTATCAGATTGATTGAGGTTTATTTATCCACAAAATCAAGGGGTCCATGAAATAGACGTGTTCTGAAAAAAGTAATGTCAACTGAGCTCCGCGAAAATATACGGTATTATAATTTTTCATTGTCCGTGTTTTTCACTGGCGAGAAAGAATACATAGGACCAAGCATTAAAAATAGTACAGCATTCAACTAGAGTGGTGTAAACCCGGTGTTTCCATAAATATATTTATTTGAAACATTTTGTTTTGTCAATTGTTCGGTACACCGGTAACTTTTTGTTTCCAATCAGCAGTTTTCCGTTATTTTGGATTAAAAAAAATAATAATAACAAATATGCTATTACGTGTTAATGACGGTCAATCCATGGTTTATTGCACCAACCAAGAATAATACCAACATCGGACTTCGCTCTCGTTCAGTGTTGTTCTTGTTAGTGCAATAACATCCTGGAATGACATCGTCAATATATCACCAATGTATATTACAGAAAGCGTGAATTCATTTCATGCATCTGGTTATTGTTGTTTTGTGCTATAGAATTTTTCGCGACCCTTTGGAAGTATTATGAATAAAATAAATGTATTGAATTTTATCCAAAATACTTTTCAATAAAGTCAGCAATGTTCTGCATTTCAGTAAAAACACCAAAATAAATGAAAGGATCTAAAAGCGTTTATTATATCCATGTATCCAAAACATAGTTACTAAGTTCATTTGTAGACATAAAACATACATGTGTATGATTTGTATGTTTTTTGGAATATTGTATTACAAAACGTTGAAGCAGGTAACTGAAATGCAGGTTATCTAGCAGGTGCTTCCAGTTACACATATTATAGGATAGGATCTTTCATATATCAATCACTTGATGCATACGCATATCAGTTTGCCCGCTTCATAATCATATCATATGTAAGATCATTGTAAGACATTTCTGCCTCAATTCTTACCTTTAGAGAATGACATTGTTTTGGGTTTACCGAGATTTATCTGAACATAGCTGAAAATTGCTGTCAATGTTAAATTTTTATCTGTCATTTTTAAAGGATTATCCATATCCCTCTTTGGTTCCTTTGTTTGTCGCGTTTAATCGAATTTGTATAAGCATATATTTCTGTTGATCTTATAACATATATCTATTGTTTGTAAAATCCTGATTTATTTCAAGTATATTTCCGTAAATATGGCCAATTGTTCAATCAAATTAGTACTGTTTATTGTAATTTGTACTTACCACCTAGATCCAATACCATGTAGCTCATTCCTTCACGGAAAGGAATTATTGAAGTCTCTCCTAGATTTCCGGTGTCCATCCGGTCCACAGGAATGTTTTTGCAATATAATGACGCAGCTTCCGGTTCAAGGGCAAGGACAAGATTCCTCGATAATATTCCTGCCTGGTTCATCGATAATGCCAATAAATAAGTCAGTGCTGATTTTGTAGAAAAACACTTTAAAATTCCATTTGATTTTCTTAATGCACAAATATATTCAACATTGAAAAATGGTTATATTCACTTTGGTGACGTGGAATCTTTAAATATTTAAATGTTGAATTTAGAATAACAATATATATATATATATGTAAACAAATTTTAAATTTTACTTAAATATTGCAAATTTTAATATTTATTTCGATTTTGTTCATATATAATTAAAGTGATTGCATGCTGTTTGGATTAGTACGACTTGAATTAACTGGATATTGGAACTCCATTTGAGCATATTTTTCACCTCAAGACTGTGATAAAATTATTGAATTAAAACTTATAAACAGGCTGCCAAATAGAGAAAGAAACATAAACATGTTTTGCAAAGTTTCAAAGCCATCAAGAGTTTTCTCTTAATAAAAAGTTATTTTTTCCAATAGTACGCAAAAAGGGAGATAAGATGCTGTGAAATTCCAGAAGAAGCCAAAAAGATAATAATGATAATAATGACATGTTAACGAAATCTGAATCCAAACACAGATTCGAAGAAACTTTGAAAAAAAAATAAGTACAAAAGAAAGATTTACACGAAGATTCCTGGCTGAAGTACAAGAGTAATACCAGGTGTTCCAGAACAGTAAGTAAACGAATCCCTGATAAGTCTCAACTACCAATAAAACGAGGAAAAGTCAACTCCAACATTATCGTTCATACCTTAATGGCCGCTTCCCTCATGAACTGTTTGGCTGCTTCATTCCAGATGGCTGGGATGGTGAGAACGAACCTTATCTCATGTTCATGTATGTCAATGTTTTTGTTCTTCAGTGTCTGCATAAGGTTTTCCTTGAGGTAATGGATAGAGAGATAGAAGACATCAAGAGCTGGCATCTCCTTCCCGGCGATGTCCTTTATTGTCACATTCCTGTCAAGTTTCTGTGTTTGAACAATCAAATACTTATAAGGTCGTAATTCAGGCTACAAAAGCAATGGTTCAAAGGTCATGAAGGATCTGAGGTAAAAAGGGTGGATATTTCAAGCGATATCATGTAAGAAAACAATGCTCTGAAAATTTACTGCCTTTACAAAGTAATAACGGTTTCATAACGTATTGACTACGCCGATTTGTTATTGTCGATTTCATACAAACCAATTATTCTTAGATTTTATAACAAGAGACAAATGTAACCTAAGAGCAGGTACTTTATCATAAATGTAGGGAAAATACCATAATTAAAACCGGTTTTTCTGTTTCACCAACCAAGCGTGTAAGATCCGCCTACTGAAGGTGAATTACGTGGATCATAACAGCTATTCTTGACTAACGAACACGTATAAACCCATCCAAATTGCAACGTTTTGACAATGAATGCGTACCATTTTCCCGTGGAGTAACATTTTGAATCGTTTGAAGTAGTAATAACTGTCTTTGTCTTCTCCATTGTCTTCCAACAGACCAATGTACTCTTCTTCAGCTTGGTAGCCAAACGAATTAAAGGTCTGATCCGGATTTAGAAGGAGGGTTGTTGGAGTTTTCCAGGAGATCAACCCAGCACCTCCAGCTATCCATGATGTATTTGTATAAATATTTAGATGATTCAGATCATAGTCGTGACGAAATGAGAAGGCGTATCCGGAAAATGTAGTCCCAAAGTCAATCGCTGCTACCATTAGATTGTCCCCCGACGCCATCATGGATCAATGTATTCTTTTGAAAATAAAACCATGGGAACTTGAATGTGCGAGAAATAATGATAATAATGATAGATCAAGTTTGTAATGTTGTTAATTGAAATTAATTGAAATATTGTGCCACAAACACATGTTAATTTATCTACTTTCGATTTGTATATAAATAACATACGCAAGTAATTATCCTATAGATTTTGAAAGAAGCCCATGGATTTTATCACATTTTTATTGAAAAATGTAGAATATTATCTGAAAGCTGTTATTGTCATGATTTGATTATGTTTTAAGTGTAATTATTAAATGAACTTAAAAAAACCCCATTAAAACAAAAAGTTCAAAATTCATGAAAAGTGAAGTATTCCAACAAGCCAAAGTTAACCATGCAGAAGTGACAAAATTAAAGAACATTTGTTTCATTTCTCTGACCAATAACACTTCAGATTCAAATACTAGCATGTGACATTAGGATTAATAACAGCTGCTACTGTAAATTAAATATTTGATAATTAGATGACACAAAATGTTCTTAATTAAATCAAGCATATTTACGTGATCATTCATATTTTCTTACCTCACTTTGTCCTTTCGCAGAATCGGGTATATGCATGTATCCGGCAACAGGTAGCTGTAGAATACCCAAATCACACCTTGGCAATCCAGTTCACTGCATGCCACAGTATTTCCACGAATTCGTTCCTTGTTTGTGCCTTACCGGCGCTCTGCCGTACGCATGCTTTACACATATGTGTTTTGTATGTAGATGACCTACATTATATCTGACGCTGTGTATGGAACAAGAGGTAAGACTAGGTTTTTTTCAGATTCAGTTTTCATACAAATTATTGGCAATATTCTTTTCTTTATAAAATCAAAATAGAAAGATTCGTGTTCTCTTTTGTAGTTTACCAGTGGTAAGTCGTGAACAGGTATTGGTTGACACACGTATCTGTGTAAAGTAATCAGCAGGGTGTGTGCTATAAATATATATCGTCTCTGATCAAGTGTACACTTGTGTACTATCTTCTGCCGACACTGGGCGGACATACGTCACCATCTGTTAAGCGTTTCTATTATAGATTCAGCGTAGATTCTGATCCTTGATAGCATATGGATGAAACCATTGGTAATGTATTTCGTATGAAACAATACCAATATCCGTTTATATGTTGTGTTTTTATTTCTACTTTCGCTTTCTATTACTTTAATATTATATGCATAATTATTTCTAATTAATTATTATTTGAAGGATGTGTAATGAACAGCATTGATTATTAACAAAACATAACACACAGACATTGAAATGATGTATTATTTTTATATGTTTTTATTCAATTTTGCATTTCGAGGGGACACACAAGTGACATGTGGTAATGGTGTTTTTTCAGTATATCCAATCTTTAAAAAAATGAATTCAATTACATTTTTCTACCTGATATATTTTGTCTTTCGGTCCCTTATCAACTTATATAACAACAGGGAATAACACAGTGATGATAAATTACGTTATTTCCATTGGTTAAAATCTTAAACTATGACCTTATATTTTTAGACACCGGAAATATTACACAGCTGTATTTTGAGTAGTTTTTTTTTTTTTTTTTTTGTGCAATGGTGATTTTAATTGAATTCAGAATATCAGAAACTATTCTGTGCTTCACAGATAACTTATTTGTAAAATGGAATTAGGCTGCTTAATGGTTCCCCTAATGTGAAAGATTTTCTTAATTTATTGGTACAGATAAAAGTTAATTGTAACTGGCAAACGTTATCGTTATAGGTTATATTACTGCCATATTAGTTTTATTTAGAGGAATGACCCCTCCACCCCCACCACTTTTTCATTGAAGTATTTTCAACATGAAATACACTCAAACATTCCTTCATTGCCAAATATCTATTTAAGAAATAACTAATTGTGTTCGATCTGGGACATGTCACAAACAGTAGCCTTGACCTAAGCATTAATACAGCATATGAGTGTCATGAAGGTATTCTACATGTCACAAATTCATCATCATGTTATACTATAGATATTTCATCTGTATTCCATTTTTAAAAGTTCAGTTTTAACGCAAAAGTCGTGAAATAGACATCCTTGATACTCCAGGGATTACGATCACTTCCGCTCCCTGCACCCCTGGAACATGTCGTGGCAAAAGTGAAGGTTCTTTGCGCGACACCTTGTGGACAAATCGAAAAGACTAGTTTGATCAATTGATGTACATCAGACTAGTCTCTCAAGGTCGCATAACGGTTTGTTGTGATGGCTTTTAATTTGGGTGTGGATCCTTCTTCAAAAGGGGCGTAACAGCGTGTGATTGGTCAGTTTTTTCTCGGGACCAATAAAATCACTTTGTTTGAGCCTTCAATTTTGCCATGATTAGTTCCAGGGGTGCAGAAAGCGAAAGTGATCGTAACCCCTGGAGTATCGAGGATGGTTCCAGGGGAACAGGGAGCGGAAGTGATCGTAACCCCTGGAGTATCGAGGATGGTTCCAGGGGAACAGGGAGCGGAAGTGATCGTAACCCCTGGAGTATCGAGGATGGTTCCAGTGGTACAAAGAGCGAAAGTGATCGTAACCCCTGGAGTATCGAGGATGGTTCCAGTGGTACACAGTACGGAAGTGATCGTAACCCCTGGAGTGTCGAGGATGGTTCCAGTGGTACACAGTACGGAAGTGATCGTAACCCCTGGAGTATCGAGGGTGGTTCCAGTGGTACACAGAGCGGAAGTGATCGTAACCCCTGGAGTATCGAGGATGGTTCCAGTGGTACAAAGAGCGAAAGTGATCGTAACCCCTGGAGTATCGAGGATAGTTCCAGTGGTACACAGTACGGAAGTGATCGTAACCCCTGGAGTATCGAGGGTGGTTCCAGTGGTACACAGAGCGGAAGTGATCGTAACCCCTGGAGTATCGAGGATGGTTCCAGTGGTACAAAGAGCGAAAGTGATCGTAACCCCTGGAGTATCGAGGATGGTTCCAGGGGAACAGGGAGCGGAAGTGATCGTAACCCCTGGAGTATCGAGGATGGTTCCAGTGGTACAAAGAGCGAAAGTGATCGTAACCCCTGGAGTATCGAGGATGGTTCCAGTGGTACACAGTACGGAAGTGATCGTAACCCCTGGAGTGTCGAGGATGGTTCCAGTGGTACACAGTACGGAAGTGATCGTAACCCCTGGAGTATCGAGGGTGGTTCCAGTGGTACACAGAGCGGAAGTGATCGTAACCCCTGGAGTATCGAGGATGGTTCCAGTGGTACAAAGAGCGAAAGTGATCGTAACCCCTGGAGTATCGAGGATGGTTCCAGTGGTACACAGTACGGAAGTGATCGTAACCCCTGGAGTATCGAGGGTGGTTCCAGTGGTACACAGAGCGGAAGTGATCGTAACCCCTGGAGTATCGAGGATGGTTCCAGTGGTACAAAGAGCGAAAGTGATCGTAACCCCTGGAGTATCGAGGATGGTTCCAGTGGTACACAGTACGGAAGTGATCGTAACCCCTGGAGTATCGAGGGTGGTTCCAGTGGTACACAGAGCGGAAGTGATCGTAACCCCTGGAGTATCGAGGATGGTTCCAGTGGTACAAAGAGCGAAAGTGATCGTAACCCCTGGAGTATCGAGGATGGTTCCAGGGGAACAGGGAGCGGAAGTGATCGTAACCCCTGGAGTATCGAGGATGGTTCCAGTGGTACAAAGAGCGAAAGTGATCGTAACCCCTGGAGTATCGAGGATGGTTCCAGTGGTACACAGTACGGAAGTGATCGTAACCCCTGGAGTGTCGAGGATGGTTCCAGTGGTACACAGTACGGAAGTGATCGTAACCCCTGGAGTATCGAGGGTGGTTCCAGTGGTACACAGAGCGGAAGTGATCGTAACCCCTGGAGTATCGAGGATGGTTCCAGTGGTACAAAGAGCGAAAGTGATCGTAACCCCTGGAGTATCGAGGATGGTTCCAGTGGTACACAGAGCGGAAGTGATCGTAACCCCTGGAATATCATTGATGTGATATAGACTTTTGTGTTGCTTTACGGGTTTTCTTTTTTTAACTATATCCGTTGTTCATGATATCATTCCGTTCTTGGAAATAGCGAAAAAAAACCTTTAAAACTTTAAATAATTATATATAACACAACTCCATATATAATTGATTATTTATACATATGTTTTGTCTGTTTTCTGCTTTAGAATGGGATCAGGTATCACGACAGCCAAGCCAGTCACATCACAAAGCTTTTCTAAACCTGTAACCGAAAAGCGAAAAAAGAGTACAGAAATAACGAATAGTACTCACGGTATCAGCGAATCGAATAATTCTCGCTCAAAAAAAACAATGTCGCAGCTAAGTCGTGCGGGAACATTGTCTAGCCCACACCATGTGGACAACATTGATGCGAGTAGAGATATCGATGGTGGTGGTAAAAGCACTTCTCAAATGATTGAAAAACCAGGTGTATACAAAAGTACTATATCTGTGAAATCATCGTCTCAGAGAGCACAGACTGACCGACAGAAAATTACTACGGATTCTTCGAGTTCAACAAAAAGACCAAAAACGAAAGCTGTATTTGAAATAATAAAAAGATTTGAAGCAACAAGTTTGCAAGAGACAGAAATAATGATGGCATGGTTGGATGAAAAGCTGAAACATCTTGATACAAAAGTGCAGTCGGATGACAGAAATCTCAAACCTGATGCAAGTCAAAATCTTTAATTTTACCCATTTTTTCCCCAAATTTACTCGTAAAATATTAAAACAAAGAATGTATCAAATGATTAAAATGTCAATAATACCTGTTCAAACTTACATAGCGATAACAGACAATCCATACATTTGTAGATATCTTAACTGTATGCATAGCGTTACAATTTGAAATATTGTTTGATGTTACAAAGACATCTTTTTTCAAATCTATTTTAACATTTTATTAAATGATGAATTTACGTTAAATAAGATTACAGATTTATGCTGAAAATAAAACACTAAAATAAACAACACCGCTGACGAATGTACTTTCAGCTACGATTGTATCAATAACTTATTCACTTTTTGAAATCCCTTATAAAGTCTTAAAACCTTATATATAATTTACATATAAAATGCAATACACAGGCTGGTGTTAATGGGAATGAAGAAGGCGAAACACAAAATATAGACGTTGATTGGAAGAAAATGAGGAAGGATATAACTGGCTACAAATCGGAAAAACAACGTCTTCTGAACGTGTAAGTGAACAGTATATCTATCTATATTGACATACGTTCTAAGTCACAAAGCGAAATATGACGTCATTTTGATACCATGTTGACCTGCGTTACGTCAACGCTTTGCACGTACTTTTAGATAACGCACATTATAGCTTTACGTTAATCTTTCAGGTGATTGTGATTTACAAAAACCTCATCAAGTAACGACAAACATGATTATATATATATATATATATATATATATATATATATTATTTTATATAAAAAAAAATATATATTTTAATATAAAAAAAGGAGCCTCAAAGCGTGGCATCGTTCCCATGCCTGACTATCGGTATGAAAATCTATCTATCTTGAAGAAAATTAATAACTTGATTTAGATTCTCCGTTAAATGCATGTAGAGATCAGCTGAACAGTTTTAATATTTTAGCCAGGAAAATCCTTATAAACAGTAAGAAACTAGTAATTCCAAGTGCTGTTACCATGGTAACAGAGAAAACATCAAAAGTTAAATATCAGTAATAGCAAAAGGCATAAGGATAATAGCATGTTACTCTGTAGATCCATTGAATGGTTTTCATGTTGTAACCCGGAAAAGCTTGTAAACATAAAGTTTAGTATTTCTGACTTTTGTTTCCATGGTAACCTTGTATTTAAATGCGATATATTATCAAAACATATACTTTTATCAAAATCGTATTTCTTTCGAGATCAGTTGTACTTTTTAAGTGTCTACATGACTACTGTTTTGTAAATGCTTTTTACCGCCTTCTCCCCCCTCCCAAACACCCCCAACACCCCTCCTAAACTAATTAACAGCTGGATACGAATTCTTTGTATCGTCCGCAGAATATCTGAAATTGCTGGAAATCGTCTGAAGAGCAACAATCCTGCCATTGCCGACCTCAGCGATAAAAACCGAGCTAGCAAATTAGCAGAGAAGTTTTCCGAACTGTACGATAATGAATGGACGGACGTAGTGGAGGTGCTCCGAACTATAAAAAGTAACAATTCTGTACAAGAGGACGAACTGGAGAGAAAATCAATCAGTTACATGGTTGATGTGATAAAAGTAAGTTTACCTGTTCAAGAAAGAGAAGATAGATTTGAAAGACCTGTTTGCCTTTTATTTATTCGTTGTTGGCTATCTGAATGTTAAAGTTCATACTTGTCATAGATCAAAGACGCTTATATGTAAAAAACCGAAACACGTGGTACAAAAACATCTAGCTTTATATTTCCCCGCGACAAATGTCTTGGAGGGAATATATATACTTTTCGCTTTGTAAAGAACTAATAAGATAAATATATGTGTGTATATATATATATATATATATATATGTGTGTGTGTGTGTGTGTGTGTGTGTGTGTGTGTGGATTTCGATCTCTTGCTAGTCTTGCTCACAACTCGTGACTAGCGACAGGCTTTTAAAATTAACTTTTTCTTGTTTTCGTTTTATGTTAAAACACCTGTTATTAACGTTTTCTCTACATTTCTTTCAAATGGTTTGATTTGATTATGTGTTCTTAGCACAATGGACTAATTCAATATGAATGACAATTATTAAAAAAAAAATTCAGCTTTAGAATATCATCTGACAACCATACTCGCAAACGACGAGTTTTTTTTCAGAAAGTTGTACATTTGAAAAGGCGGTAAAATCCCTTTTTATAGTGCAAAAACCTCAATTCATTAATACTTTTCAAAGTATCTTACAAGACTGTAAAGGATGTTAAAGAGACTGATTTATCAATGGGAAATCTTTAACAGAAAGATATCTTGAACATACTTAAGTACTTTTTATCTAAGGTTTGATAGGAATATTTTTAGTTTCATTCTGGTATGAAATTTGTTTTGCAACTAGAATGAATGTCCGTGGCATTCCATTAATTAAAAAGTCGGAAGTTCCAACAGATCCGCCGCAAGGTGTCGTGCTGCCATTGACTCATCAAATTATCATCAAGTGGGCGTAGCTAGATTTTTCCCCAGAAATGGAAAGAAAAACTTGACAAATCAGAAAGCTGCATTTTGCGGACAAACAAAGTCAAATTAATACGTTTCAAATAATTCAATTAAGTATTTGAATATTTCAGATCAGTTACCAGATGTGTCAGAAGAAAGCGAAAAAAGACCTTGATAAAATGATCAAAGTTGTAGTTAAATCGTCAGATGTGAGTATTCATGTTGTATAATATAACCAGCCTGCTCTTCAGTGAAATCTCCACGTAATCTTATTTCCGTTTATGTCAATAGCGTTGTAAACCCTGGAGCGTTTTTCATTGGCTGTGTCAGTCAGAAATCGATATTGATAACAGACTATAGAAATTTACGGTAAGTTATAAAATGCACAAACATAACAAAATGGCCGTTGATTTTTTTTTCTCCACAATTTTACTTGAAAACCTGCCAAAATGTAAGTTATCCGAGTTATACAAAAACAAATAGCATCTCAATTTTGTTTTCATTTCCAACTGGCACTGTCATTGTTGGAATACACCTTCCACACATATTTTTGCTGTATCCGTCAGTGACGGGCGAT